>NC_066550.1:12647044-12654544 GCF_024679095.1 Eriocheir sinensis | reverse complement strand
CTTCGTTTTCTTCATTTTTCTTCTTTTTTCTTTGTTGTCTTATTCTCTCGTTTATTACTTTCTTCCTGTTTTCTTTTATTTCTTGTTCTGTCGTTCTTCTTCTCTCTTTCTTTCTCTCTTTCTCTTTCTCTTCTTTCTTTCTTATCTTTCTCCATTATCTCTTTCTCTCCTTTCCTTTTCTTTCTTTTTCTCATCTTTTCCTCCTATTTCCCTTTTATTCCTTTTCCTTCTTATTCCCTTCTTTAATCTCCTCTTTTATTGTTCTCCCTTTCTATCCCTTTTCCTTGTCCTTTTCTATATAGTGTCTTTCCCTTCCTTTCCTTTCTCTTTTCCTACCCCTCCTTTTCCTTCCCTTCCCTTCCATTTCTCTTTTCCTTATCTACATTTTTATTTTATTTCCTTTTTATCAGTTTCTTTGTGCATTTTTACAGTTTATTTTCTTTCCCTTCTTTCCTTTTCCTTCCCTTCCCTTTCTCTCCTTTTTTTTCACATAATTATTTCCTTCACTTTCCACTCCTTTCTTTCTTTCTTTCTTTCTTTCTTTGTCTTTCCCCATAGTTCATTTTCTTTCTCTTCCTTTCCCTTCCCTTTTCTTCTCCTCCACCTCCTTCACTTTCTCCTTCCCTTCTCTTCCCTTTCTTCAATTTCTTCTCCTCCTCCTCCTCCTCCTCCTCCTTCGCTTCCCTTCCCATTTTATCTCCTCGTATATTTTCTGAACTTTCTTTTCCAATATCCCTCCAAATCCACCTTCCTATTTTCCCTTCCCTTCTCTTCCTTTCTCCTCTCTTTTCTCCTCTACTTTCTCTTCTCTTTCTCATCCTTTCTCATCTCCTTTCTCCTCTACTTTCTCTTCTCTTTCCTTCCCTTCTTTTCCTTTCTCTTCTATTTTCTCCTCTACTTTCTCTTCTCCTTCTCTTCCTTTCTCTTCTCTTTTCTCCTCTACTTTCTCTTTTCTTTTTTCCTCTACTCTCTTCTTCTTTTCTTCCTTTCTCTTTTCTCCTCTACTTTCTCCTTTACTTTCTCTTCTCCTTCTCTTCTCTTTTCTCCTCTACTTTCTCTTCTTTCCTTCCCTTCTCTTCCTTTCTCTTCTCTTTTCTCCTCTACTTTCTCTTCTCTTTCCTTCCCTTCACTTTTCTTTCCTTTCCTTTCCTCTCACACTTCCCTTCTTTTCCCTTCTCTCCCTTCTCTTCCATTTCTTTTTTTTCTCTTTCTCCGTTCCATTACCTTCCTTTTTCTCTCCATTTTCACTTTCTCTTCCCATTCTATTTTCTTCTTCCGTTTCCCTTCTTTCCGGTTACTTTCCTTCCCTTCATTCAACTTTCTATTCTCCTTTCTTCTTTAAACTTAACTTCCAATACCAAATCCACCCTTCCTCTCTCCCTTCCCTTCTCGTCCCTTAACTTCCCTTCCCTTCCTTTCCCTTCTCATCCCTTCCCTTGAATTCCCTTCTCTTCCCTTCCCTTCCCTTAACTTCCCTTCCCTTCCCTTCTCATCCCTTCCCTTTAATTTCCTTCCCTTCCCTTCCCTTCTCATCCCTTCCCTTTAATTCCCTTCCTTTCCTTTCCCTTCCCTTCCCTTCTCATCCCTTCCCTTTAATTCCCTTCCCATCCCTTCCCTTCCCTTTCCTTTTCCTTCCCTTTCCTTTTCCTTCCCTTTCCCTTCCCTTCCCTTCCCTTCCCTTCCCTTGCGTGTTTGGAATCTTACCTGGGATTTTAAAACACCTGATCTTCCTTTAATGTTCCTCTCCTCCTCCTCCTCCTCCTCCTCCTCCTCCTTCTCTTTGCAACACCAGAGGCACGTTTTATATACACTATCTGTCCTCCTCCTCCTCCTCCTCTTCCTGTTTACCTCTGTTTCAATCCTGTTTTTGTTGCTGTTGTTATTGTTGTTGTAATACTTTGTTGTGTGTGTGTGTGTGTGTGTGTGTGTGTGTGTGTGTGTGTGTGTACTATGTAACTTGTCAATTCGTCCATAAATTTTGACCGAACACAAAAATTTCGTTCCCGTGTTTTTTTTTGTGTTTTATTTCCAATTAAATAAAACAAAGCGCGCAAATCAATCTCTATTAACCGTACACACACACACACACACACAGACACACACATTGAACAGCTATATTTTTAGTTTCAAGAGAGAGAGAGAGAGAGAGAGAGAGAGAGAGAGAGAGAGAGAGAGAGAGAGAGAGACTATAAACATTTTTAAGTCCTCAGAAAAGTGAAAAAATGTCATATTCTCTCTCTCTCTCTCTCTCTCTCTCTCTCTGTTTGTCTTTCAGCGATATATTTTGACGGCGTTGGATGTGTGTGTGTGTGTGTGTGTGTGTGTGTGTGTGTGTGTGTGTGTGTGTACGGTTGAATGGGGAAATCCAGTGTTAATATTTTGTTTGCTCTCTCTCTCTCTCTCTCTCTCTCTCTCTCTCTCTCTCTCTCTCTCTCTCTCTCTCTCTCTCTCTCTCTCTCTCTCTCTCTCTCTCTCTCTCTCTCTCTCTCTCTCTCTCTGTGTGTGTGTGTGTGTGTGTGTGTGTGTGTGTGTGTGTGTGTGTGTGTGTGTGTGTGTGTTTGTTTGTTTGTTCTGGCTCGTGTTTGCATTCCTGTCTTCGTTTTTGTTTATGGTTTGTTTGTTTGTGTGTGTGTGTGTGTGTGTGTGTGTGTGTGTGTGTGTGTGTGTGTGTGTGTGTGTGTGTGTGTTGTTGTTGTTGTTGTGATTGACAGGTTTATATTGCTTGTTTACCTGCCGTGAAGAGAGAGAGAGAGAGAGAGAGAGAGAGAGATGGTGTTTGACTTCTACTTTTGTACTACTTCCAATTTTTCTTTTATTCCTTAACTACAAATAAAAATAATAATAATGATAATAATAAGTTTGGTTTTTTTTCTTTCTTTCTTTCTTATCTTTCTTTCCATCTTTCTTTCTTTCCTTCTTTTTCTCTATCTTTTTCCATTTCACCCTTCTCTTCCTCTCCCTTACCTTCTCGCCCCTCCTCCTCCTTCTCCTCCTCCTCCTCCTTCTCTTCCTCCTCCTCCTCCTCCTCCTCCTCCTCCTCCTCCTCCTCCTCCTCCTCCAGTCTTTCGGGTCGGAGCAAAAATCGATGTTGTCCACCAATTTTTTTTAAGTTCAGTCGAGTAGGCATTTAGTTTGTTCGTTTGTTGGTGTATTGTTTGGTGGGAGTGCGTGTGGGGGGGTGTAAGTTTGTGTGTGTGTGTGTGTGTGTGTGTGTGTGTGTGTGTGTGTGTGTGTGTGTGTGTGTGTGTGTGTGTGTGTGTTATCTTAGTTTAAATTACCCCCACAAAAAACATCTTATATCACAAACACACAAACACACAAACATATCTTGAACACAAACACAAACAAAAACAAACAACCTAGTTCCTATCCCTTCTTCCTCCTCTTCTTCCTCCTTCTTCTCTTTCTTCTTACTTCTAATTCTTTCTCTTTCTTTTTCCTCCTTCTTCTTCTTCTTCCTCCTCCTTCTTCCGCCTCCTCTTGCTTCTCTTCCACTTTTAGTCTCTCTTTCTATCTCTCTTCTTCTCCCCTCGTTACAGATATGGTGGAAGAGAAGTGGAGCAGTGGTGGAACAGCGATTTGTGGGCTTTATTTCCATTATTGTTCCCTCTTTATTTCCCCTCGAGCTGTTTCCTTCGCTGTAAAAAAATAATGCAATAAAAAACATAAGAGTGATTTGTGGACTTTATTTTCATTTTTCCTTCCTCTTTTTTCCCCTTGAGTTATTTCCTTCGTAATAATAAACATAAGAGTGATTTTCGGGGTTTATTTTCATTTTTCCTTCCTCTTTTTTCCCCTTGAGTTATTTCCTTCGTAATAATAAACATAAGTGTGATTTGAGGACTTTATTTTCATTTTTCCTTCCTCTTTTTTCCCCTTGAGTTATTTCCTTCGTAATAATAAACATAAGAGTGATTTTCGGGGTTTATTTCCATTTTTCCTTCCTCTTTTTTCCCCTTGAGTTATTTCCTTCGCAATATTAAACATAAGAGTGATTTTCGGGGTTTATTTCCATTTTTCCTTCCTCTTTTTTCCCTTGAGTTATTTCCTTCGCAATAATAAACATAAGAGTGATTTTCGGGCATTATTTCCATTTTTCCTTCCTCTTTTTTTCCCTTGAGTTATTTCCTTCGCAATAATAAACATAAGAGTGATTTTCGGGCATTATTTCCATTTTTCCTTCCTCTTTTTTCCCCTTGAGTTATTTCCTTCGCAATAATAAACATAAGAGTGATTTGCGGGCATTATTTCAATTTTTCCTTCCTCTTTTTTCCCCTTGAGTTATTTCCTTCGCAATAATAAACATAAGAGTGATTTGTGGATTTTATTTTCATTTTTCCTTCCTCTTTTTTCCCCTTGAGTTATTTCCTTCGTAATAATAAACATAAGAGTGATTTTCGGGCTTTATTTCAATTTTTCCTTCCTCTTTTTCCCTTTGAGTTATTTCCTTCGCAATAATAAACATAAGAGTGATTTGTGGATTTTATTTCCATTTTTCCTTCCTCTTTTTTGCCCTTGAGTTATTTCCTTCGTAATAATAAACATAAGAGTGATTTTCGGGGTTTATTTCCATTTTTCCTTCCTCTTTTTTCCCTTTGAGTTATTTCCTTCGCAATAATAAACATAACAGTGATTTTCGGGCTTTATTTCCATTTTTCCTTCCTCTTTTTTCCCCTTGAGTTATTTCCTTCGCAATAATAAACATAAGAGTGATTTTCGGGGTTTATTTCAATTTTTCCTTCCTCTTTTTTCCCTTGAGTTATTTCCTTCGTAATAATAAACATAAGAGTGATTTGTGGACTTTATCTCCATTTTTCCTTCCTCTTTTTTCCCCTTGAGTTATTTCCTTCGCAATAATAAACATAACAGTGATTTGTGGGGTTTATTTAAAATTTTCCTTCCTCTTTTTTCCCCTTGTGTTATTTCCTTCGCAATAATAAACATAAGAGTGATTTTCGGGGTTTATTTCCATTTTTCCTTCCTCTTTTTTCCCCTTGAGTTATTTCCTTCGCAATAATAAACATAACAGTGATTTTCGGGGTTTATTTCCATTTTTCCTTCCTCTTTTTTCCCCTTGAGTTATTTCCTTCGCAATAATAAACATAAGAGTGATTTTCGGGGTTTATTTCAATTTTTCCTTCCTCTTTTTTGCCCTTGAGTTATTTCCTTCGTAATAATGAACATAAGAGTGATTTTCGGGGTTTATTTCCATTTTTCCTTCCTCTTTTTTCCCTTTGAGTTATTTCCTTCGCAATAATAAACATAACAGTGATTTTTGGGCTTTATTTCCATTTTTCCTTCCTCTTTTTTCCCCTTGAGTTATTTCCTTCGTAATAATAAACATAACAGTGATTTTTGGGCTTTATTTCCATTTTTCCTTCCTCTTTTTTGCCCTTGAGTTATTTCCTTCGTAATAATGAACATAAGAGTGATTTTCGGGGTTTATTTCCATTTTTCCTTCCTCTTTTTTCCCCTTGAGTTATTTCCTTCGTAATAATAAACATAAGTGTGATTTGCGGGCTTTATTTCAATTTTTCCTTCCTCTTTTTTCCCCTTGAGTTATTTCCTTCGTAATAATAAACATAAGTGTGATTTGCGGGCTTTATTTCAATTTTTCCTTCCTCTTTTTTCCCCTTGAGTTATTTCCTTCGCAGTAATAAACATATAAGTGATTTGTGGATTTTATTTTCATTTTTCCTTCCTCTTTTTTCCCCTTGAGTTATTTCCTTCGCAGTAATAAACATATAAGTGATTTGTGGATTTTATTTTCATTTTTCCTTCCTCTTTTTTCCCCTTGAGTTATTTCCTTCGCAATAATAAACATAAGAGTGATTTGCGGGCTTTATTTTCATTTTTCCTTCCTCTTTTTTCCCCTTGAGTTATTTCCTTCGCAATAATAAACATAAGAGTGATTTTCGGGGTTTATTTTCATTTTTCCTTCCTCTTTTTTCCCTTTGAGTTATTTCCTTCGCAGTAATAAACATATAAGTGATTTGTGGATTTTATTTTCATTTTTCCTTCCTCTTTTTTCCCCTTGAGTTATTTCCTTCGCAATAATAAACATAAGTGTGATTTGTGGACTTTATTTCCATTTCAGCTTCCTCTTTTTTGCCCTTGACCTGCTTCCCTTACCTTAAAAAATAACGCAATAATAAACGTCAGTAAAAATGCGTAATACTATATAGCGTAGGCGTATTATCAGCCGTCCATTATGAAGGGTTGGGCGTTAAGGTTAAATACTTATTACTTGTATTCATATGCAAATGGAGTCGGAAGAGCGAGGGGTAACTATGAATAATGGGAAAGGTGTGTGTGTGTATGTGTGTGTGTGTGTGTGTGTGTGTGTGTGTGTGTGTGTGTGTGTGTTTTTCTGGTCTTTTTTTTTTCCTCGTCTTTTTTTATTTCTCTCTTTTTCTGCTTTTTTATTTGTTTCTGTTTTTCTTCCTCCTCCTCCTCCTCCTTCTATTTATTTTTCTCTCTTCTTCTTCTCCTTTCTTCTCCTCTCCTTCTGTTTTTCTTTTCTTCTCTTTTTCTCCTGTTTTTTTTATTTATTTTTGTTTATCTTCCTCCTCCTCCTCCAATTTATTTCTCTCTTCTTCTTCTCCTTTCTTCTCCTCTCCTTCTGTTTTTCTTCTCTTCTCTTTTTCTCCTGTTTTTTTTATTTATTTTTGTTTATCTTCCTCCTCCTCCTCCTATTTATTTTTCTCTCTTCTTCTTCTCCTTTCTTCTCCTCTCCTTCTGTTTTTCTTTTCTTCTCTTTTTCTCCTGTTTTTTTTTATTTATTTTTGTTTATCTTCCTCCTCCTCCTCCTATTTATTTTTCTCTCTTCTTCTTCTCCTTTCTTCTCCTCTCCTTCTGTTTTTCTTCTCTTCTCTTTTTCTCCTGTTTTTTTATTTATTTTTGTTTGTCTTCCTCCTCCTCCTCCAATTTATTTCTCTCTCTTCTTGTCTTCTTTCCTCTCCTCTACTTCTGTTTTTCTTCTCTACTCTTTCTCTTCTTCCTCCTCCTCTTATCTTTTCTATTATTTTCTTTTCTCTTCTTTTCTCTTCCCTCCTATTCTCTTTCTCCTCCTCCTTCCCTTTCTTCTTTATCTATTCTTCTATCTCTCCTTTCCTCCCCTCTTTATCTCCCGCCTCCTCCTTCTTCTCATCTTTTCTATTATTTTCACTTTTCTTCCATTTCCTTTCTCCTCATCCTTCCTCTTTCGTCTTCATATATTACCACTACTACTACTACTACTACTACTACTACTACTACTACTACTGCTACCACCCTACTGTTTGCAATTCTAGGGGGCACCATCAGTTATATATCTCAATTAAACAAGTTCCCCTTTAAGCAGCGAGAGAGAGTGAGAGTGAGAGTGAGAGAGATGGATGTGGCCATGTGTTACTGTATGTGTGTGCGTATTTGCGTATGTATGTGTGAATATTTGTTTGTATGTATTGTTCGTGTACGTGTTTTGAAATATTTAAAGTTTACAGAAGCACTTGGGATTCT
>NC_066550.1:12627044-12629544 GCF_024679095.1 Eriocheir sinensis | reverse complement strand
AGTATTAGTACGAGTGGTCATTTGTTTACTATCTTAATATCTTATCACTTTTTTTTCCTCTCACTTAAGATGGAAAGAAAGAAAAAAGAAAGAAGGTCTATAAGGAAATGAAGACAAAATAGTTGATTAGGAAAGAGAAGGAGAAGGAGGAGGAGGAGGAGAAGGAAGAGGAAGAGGAGAAGGATAAATATAACATACGTGAACAGGAACAAAAAGAAGATGCAAAAGAAGATTAAGAAAAACAGGAAGAGAAATTAAGAGAGAGTAAGAGAGAGAGAGAAAGGGATAGAGGAAGAGGAGGAGGTTTAATAAGAAAGATAAGAATAAGAAGAAAAATACAAAAACAAGATAGAAAAAAGAGAGCAAGAGGAATAAAGAGAGATAAAGATGAGGAGGAAGAGGAAGAGGAGGAAGAGAAGAAGGAAGAAAACAAATAAGAAAGATAAAAATAAAAAGGAAATCACAGACAGAAGATGGAAAATGGAAGAAGAGGAATGGAGATAAGATGAGGAGAAGAGGAAGAGGAGGAGGAAGAGGAGGAGGAGGAGGAGGAAGAGGAGGAGGAGGAGGAGGAGGAGGACGATTAAGCTTCCCTCCCTTTTCCAGCCCTTACCTTCCCTTTCCTATTCCTAAGAGCCTATTGCAATCAACACGACGCAATCAACTCACTCACTCTCTCTCTCTCTCTCTCTCTCTCTCTCTCTCTCTCTCTCTCTCTCTCTCTCTCTCTCTCTCTCTCAATAACACGGTGATTAGAGAAAGTAGATCGATAGTGTGTGTATGTGCTTTAGGAAGATTAACCCACCCGGCTCTCTCTCTCTCTCTCTCTCTCTCTCTCTCTCTCTCTCGTTCATTTCGTTTACTATCAGTTTATCAGCGGTTTTTTTTTTCTCGTTTGTGTGTGTGTTTGTGTGTGTCTATCGGCGTAAAGAAAGATTGATTTAAGGTGTGCAGGTGTGCGCTCAGGTGTGTATTTACATTAAGTGTGTGTGTGTGTGTGTGTGTGTGTGTGTGTGTGCAGTGAGTAATTAAAGAGAGTGTGTGTGTTTATCTGTGCGAGTAAGTGTGTGTTAAGAGGGTTAGTTAGGGGAGTGAGTGTGTTTACCTGTGTGTGTGTGTGTGTGTGTGTGTGTGTGTGTGTGTGTGTGTGTGTGTGTGTTCTATAGTATTTGTGTTCTTTTCAGTTTTATTCTTTCTTTTATTTCTCTTTATCTTCTTTCTTCTTTTCCTTCTTCTTGTCCTTTTTCTCCGTCCTTCTTTCCTTCTTTCACTTCTTTCAAACATTCCCTCTCCTTCTCTATGCCATCGATGATTCTTCTTTCCCTTCTTTTTTCCTCCCTTTCTGTGTGTGTGTGTGTGTGTGTGTGTGTGTGTGTGTGTGTGTGTGTGTGTGTTACAGGTAAAGGGGTGTAAGCAAACGCGTGTAGGTGTATGATGAGATATATTTGTATATGCTAATTAAACACCTTTGTAAATTATGCTAAGAGAAAAAGCATCTGGAATTAAAAAAAAAAATCCCTCAATAACGTCTAATAAGTCACTGGTATAGATCCCATAACAGTGTAATTTTGTATCATCTTTTTCAGTGTCGAGTAAATAATTTGACTTAAGTGTTTAACTCGTTTTATCGTAACCTTCATTTCGTTTCCTAAGACTTGTTTGTATGACACGAAGCCAAAATTTATCTTCCAGTTTTGATGTGGAGTTTTTAGGAGCAGCGAGTAGCGGGCTTTTTTTATTATTGTCTCCTTTTTATGTGCCCTTGAGCTGTCTCCTTTGTTGTAAAAAAAAATGTGCATCTCCACTTTCAACACTGATTGTCATATGCGTTCGTGTCATTTCGTAGCGCCCGTTTCGTCTCGTGTCGTTGAGCGCGAAGCAAAGTGAATCAAAGTTAAGCAAGTTTCCCTAAGTTGTGTTTACCTGTCCCTCACCTGGCTGCTAATTAAACACCTTTCCGCCTCGCGCTCTCTCTCTTGGGTTCGGCGTCTAGTCTAGCCTTTTATTGCCTTCCTTTGTTTTCTTGTTTTTCTTCAGCGCGGGGGAAGAGAAAAGAGACTCACTGGAGCGGGGTTCACGGCGCGGCGGGAGTTAATGACGCGGCGTGCAGGGAAAGGTGAAAGGGAGAGTTACCTGAACCGAAGCCTTTTGTGCCTCTCTCTTACCTGGCGATGGTGGCGGTGGTGGTGGTGATGATGATGGTGGTTGCGTTGTCAAGGTGATATAGTTTTAATAATGAGGGATAGATAGGTGGTGGTGGTGACGGTGGTGATATTGGTGGTGACGGTGGTGATGGTGGTGGTGGTGGTGATGGTGGTGGTGGTGGTTGTGTTGTCATGGTGGTAGAGTTTTAATAATGAGGGATAGAATGGTGAATTAGGATTAGTACGAGAGAGAGAGAGAGAGAGAGAGAGAGAGAGAGAGAGAGAGAGAGAGAGAGAGAGAGAGAGAGAGAGAGAGAGAGAGAGAGGATTGGATATATAAGAAAATGAAGAGGAGG
>NC_066550.1:12612044-12622044 GCF_024679095.1 Eriocheir sinensis | reverse complement strand
CTATATATCAGTCAGTTAGTCAGTCAATGTATCTATCAGCCAGTTGTCAGTCTATCTATCTGTGTATCAATTTGTTTATAAGTCAGTCAGTCAATCTATCTATCAGTAATTAAGTTAGTCTATCTATTTATCTAACTATCTATCTACTTTAAATCATCAACTATTTGTATCTACTATGTCTCTTTATCTATCAAATCATCACTCCTATCTCTATTTATATTCATGTTTTTATTTGTCAACTAATCATTCTGTCTATCTCAATCTATCAGCCAGTAAGTCAGCCTATCTTCTATTTCTGTTTATATATCTATCTATTTTTCTATCTGTCAACTTATCAATCCATATCTACTCTTCCTTTCCATTTTCTCCTTCATCCATCCTTCTTTCCTTTCCTTCCTCTCCTATCTCCTTTCTCGATCTTATCTCTCACCCCCACTTTCCCTCCTTCCTTCCTTCCTTCCTTCCTTTCCCTTTCTTCTTCCTTCCTTCCTTCACACACTCATTTTCCTTTCCTTTCCTTCGTAATAATAGAACGAAAAGGAATGTTACGTTGCCTACATATCTATCTTTCTGTCTATCTATCTATGTATATATCTATCTACCTATCTATCTATCCATCTAATCATCAGCTCCTCTCTCCATCTATCTCTATATATCAGAATCGTAACGTAATATGTCCTTCGCTTTGATTAATATTGAGTTTTTATTTCTTCCTCTCGGTCACAGCTTTTTATCATTACTTTCTTTTTCCGCGAGGCTTCCGTTCCGACACGTGCCCGGAACATATAACATTACACTATTGGTTATGAGGACTAATACGTTTTCTGTTCCTTTATTTGTTTTCGTTGATGTTCTTTCTGTCTGTTCGTCTCTCTGGCTGACTGCCGAAGATGAGTAAATGAAATGTGGCCGTGTTGGACCGTAGAGTTATACCCACGAGTAGCGGGCTTTTTTTTATTATTGTTTCCTTTTTTTGTGCCCTTGAGCTGTCTCCTTTGTTGTAAAAAAAAAAAAGCTATTAAAGTGTAGATATATGTATTCTTTTTGTGGGCGAGAAGAGCTTACTGTTGGCTTTTCTAAATATTTTCTCTCCCCATAATTAGAAAATCGAAACTTTTGCCCCGCGTCCAAACAAAACATATACCGATAAATGTGTAAATAAACTTTCAAACATTTATTATAGTTACTGCTTCATAATTTTTTCTCATTTTTCCATATTTCCTTTTTTTCCTTATTTTCTACGCTTTGATTTTTTGATAAGGGAATGTTAGGAAATATTGGAAAACTCAAAAATTTCCCATACTGAAAATGTTATCCAGCAAGCTATTAAAGTGTAGATATATGTGTTCTTTTTGTGGGCGAGAAGAGCTTACTGTTGGCTTTTCTAAATATTTTCTCTCCCCATAATTAGAAAATCGAAACTTTTGCCCCGCGTCCAAACAAAACTTATATGCATACCGATAAATATGTTCATAAAGTTTCAAACACCAAACTGCGTCGGGGCACGATATTGATTCTCCTCATTTTTCATATAAATTTTAGAACACGATAAAACTTTCTGATTACTACCGTGCTTTTTTTTCCTCCTCTACGTACTCTTGCTAGATCAAATACGCTTTTTTTTTTTACTTCAAATATAAAAAAAGTAGAATTAATAAAGTATCTACGAAAAATATAAAAAAAGATTTAACATTTAATCAATACACACACACACACACACACACACACACACACACACACACACACACACACACACACACACACACACTTTCCTCTTATCTCTTCTTCTCCTTTTCTTCCCTTTCATTTTCTCCTTCCTTCCTTCCTTCCTTCCTTCCTTCCTTCCTTTCCTCCATTCTTATCTCTCACACCCACTTTCCTTCCTTCCTTCCTTCCTTCCCTCCTTCCTTCCTTCCTTCCTTCCTTTTCCTTCGTAATTATAGAACGAAGAGGAATATTACATTATAGAAAGATGCGATGTTGACAGTGGAAGATGAATAGGAGTGTGTGTGTGTGTGTGTGTGTGTGTGTGTGTGTGTGTGTGTGTGTGTGTGTGTGTGTGTGTGTGTGTTTCCCTTCCCCACATCTTCTTTCTCACCCTACTCCATCATCCGTGTGTGTGTGTGTGTGTGTGTGTGTGTGTGTGTGTGCAGGAGGGATCAAAGCTGTATATCTTTTTCCTGTTTGTTTTGTTTCGCGTGTTTGTTTGTTTGTTTGTTTGTTTAGCTCGGGGGTTATATTGCTGGAAGTTGGTGTTTGTTTTTTCTGTTTTTTTCTTCGTTTTTTCCTGTTTTTTCCTCCTTATAAGTTTGTCCCTCTCAAGGAAAGGAAAATGTGGAGTTTGGTTGAGTTTGGGAGGAGAAAATGTGTGTGTGTGTGTGTGTGTGTGTGTGTGTGTGTGTGTGTGTGTGTGTGTTTGCTGAACTAATTAACTGAGTGAATAAGCAAGTGACAAAAATTAAACAAAAAAATAACAAAACAGACTTCCACACTAATTAACTGACTGACTGACTGAATGAGTGACTGACTGAATGAATGAATGAATGAGTGACTGGGATTGTAATTTGATAGCTAACTGACATACACACACACATGAACCTAACTGACTGACTAACTGACTGACTGACTGACTGAATGAGTGACTGGGATCGTAATTTGATAGTTAACTGACATACACATACACATGAACCTAACTGACTGACTGCCTGACTGACTGACTGACTGACCACCTGATTGACTGACTAACTGACTGACTAACAAACTAAAACAACTGAATAGAGAAATAAACTAACACTAGACTGACTTACTGACTGACTAACGCAACTGAACAGAGAACAATTAGAAGCACTGACTGACTGACTGACTGACTGACTGACTGACTGAATGAATGAATGACTGGCTGATTGACTGACTGACCGAATGACTGACGAAAGTAACTGAACACGTAAATAACAAACAATGCCTGCCTACCTGACTGACTGACTGACTGACTGACTGACTGAATGAATGAATGAATGAATGATCATTGACTGACTGGACTGAAATGATGACGAAAAGTAAAACTGAACACGTAAATAACAAACAATGCCTGCCTACCTGACTGACTGACTGACTGACTGACTGCCTGACTAATTAACCTTACACAACAGGGTCCCTTTGGGGGTATAACGTACAATGGGACAGGTGTGGTGTTACCTGTTCATTTACCTGCGTTAAAGCTGATCACCCTTCCCCCATGAGCTCAGGTGTGTGTGTTTTATTTACAGGTGTTTTTATCGTGTGTTTTAAAGGGGGAATTGTGTATATGTGTTTTGTTTGGTAATGTGCGTTTTGTTTTCCATGTCCGTTTTTGTCTGTGTATTGAGAGAAAGAGGAGATGAAATGGAAGATGATGTAGGAAGAGGAGGAGGAGGATTTTGAGGCAGAGAATAAAGAGGGGATGAAGGAGGAGGAGGAAGATTCAATGTGTGAGGAGAATGACAAAATAGGAAGAGGCGGTGTATAGAGAGAAGAGAAGAGAAGAGAAGAAGGAGGAGGAGGAGGAAGAGGAGGAGAAAGTATGAACAGAAAATTAAACAAGAAGAAAAATATTAATAGTACAGCAGTAGAAGAATAGGAGAGAGAGAGAGAGAGAGAGAGAGAGAGAGAGAGAGAGAGAGAGAGAGAGAGAGAGAGAGAGAGAGAGAGAGAGAGAGAGAGAGAGAGAGAGAGAGAGAGAGAGAGAGAGAGAGTACATAAGGAGAAGGAAAAATAAGAAGAATATAAATACTAGGAGGAACAATTGAAGGAGGAGTCGCAGTTTAAGAACGAAGAGAAGGAACAGGAGGAGGAGGAGGAGGAGGAGGAGGAGGAGGAAAAGATGATATATGAAGAGAAGAAAAAGAAGCTTGTTATTAGTAGTAGAAGAAGAAGAAGAAGTGATGAAACAAAGGGAACAGCAAAATGAGAAGGAGAAGGAGGAGAAGAAGGAGGAGGAAGAGGAGTAGGAAGTGTATGAAGGAGGAGATAAAATACAAAGAGAAAGAAAATGGAGAGGAGGAGGAGGAGGAGGAGGAAAAGGAGGAAAGGAGAAGTAGTTGGAGAAGTTAGAAAAGGAGGAGGAGGAGGGGGAGGAGAAGAAGGAGGAGAAGGAGAAGTAGGAGGAGAAGTTAGAAAAGGAGGAGGAGGAGGAGAAGTTAGAGGAGGAGAATGAGGAAAAGGAGGAGAAGTTAGAGAAGGATGAGGAAAAGAAGGAGAAGGAGGAGAAGTTAGAGAAGAGAAGGAGAAGGAGGAGGAGTAGGAGGAGAAGGAGACAGCAAGCATTTAAGAGAGATTCACGAGCCCGTAAATAGTGTATGAGTTACGGCGCGGGGGTGATGAATGAAAGTGTGTTGGACTCCTGTCTCGGACCGTCCAACACGCCGCAGGAGGAGGAGGAGGAGGAGGAGGAGGAGGAGGAGGAGGAGAAACAGGAGTAAAAAGGAAGGGGAAGAATAGGAGAGGGGGGAGGGAAAGGGGACGAGGAGAGGGAAGAGGGTGGAGGAAGAAAAATACAAGTGGAGGGAAGAGGAGGAAGGAGGAGGAGGGAGGAGGGGGAGGAAAACAAGGGTGAGAAGTAAAGGGAGGAAACGAGGGGAGAGAGAGACGAGAAAGGGAGGAGGAGGAGGAGAAACCGAAGTAAAAAGAAAGAGGGGAGTGAGAGAGGGGAGGAAAGGGGATGAGAAGAGGGAAGGGGAGAGGGAGGAGGAGGAGAGGAGAGGGGAGGGAAGATGAGAGGTGGGGGGGAGGAGGAAGATGAGAGAGGAGGAAAGAGGAGAGGGGAGAGAGCAAGAGGAGAGGAGGAGGAGGAAGAAGAGGAAAAGGAGGAGGAAGAGGAGGAGTGAAATGGAGAGAAATGAGAGGGAGGTAGTGGATAGATAGATAGATAGATAGATAGAGAGCGAGTAATATTGAAGATGAAAATTCAGGTATATATATTTTAACCCAGGTGTGTGTGTGTGTGTGTGTGTGTGTGTGTGTGTGTGTGTGTGTGTGTGTGTGTGTGATGGGTGGCCGGTGTTTACTGGCTGTTTATCGTTATTTATTGTTATTTAGTGATACAGATTGTTATGGCGTTGTGTTATTTATGATTTGGTGTGTTTTTATTATTATTTTTTTGTTTTGTTTTGGGAATGCGAGTTTGATTTTACTTTTTTTTTTTTATCTCGATTGATGGTGTGGTTTGTATATTGTTTTTTTATTCTCTCTCTCTCTCTCTCTCTCTCTCTCTCTCTCTTGTTTGTTTGTTTGTGTGTGTGTGTGTGTGTGTGTGTGTGTGTGTGTGTGTGTGTGTGTGTGTGTGTGTAACGTCAAGAGGAAGGATGGAAGTGTTGGTTACGTCTCTCTCTCTCTATTATTATTATCTTTATTGTTTTGTTTGTTTTCTTTTTTGGGTTCCTATTATAAGTGTGTTTGTGACTATTTTTTTCTTGTTTTCTTTTTCATGGTTTCAGTTTCACGGTTTTTATCTTATATTGTCACGAGTTTTCTTATTTTTCTTCTTCTTTGTTTCTTTTTTTTATTGTCAGAAAAGTATACCCGATTTTTTCTTCATCATCTTCTTTTCCTTCTGTTTCAGTTTCTTTTTTCTTCTTGTTTTTGTTTTTCTTGCTCTCGTTCTTGTTTTTCATTTTCTTGCTATTCTTTCTCTTCTAATTCTTCTCGTTCTTCTTCTTCTTGTTTTTCTCATAGCCATTTCCTCCTCCATTTCCTTTTCCTCCTCTTCTTACTTTTGTTCCTCTCAACCATTTCCTCCTCTTATCTCTCCTCTCCTCCTCCTCTCCTTCTCCTCTTCTCTCACCTAGTCCTCCCTCCATCCCTCACCACCAGCACCTCCACCAACCTCTCCTCCGATAGCCTCAAAATGTTGTTCCTCTCAATCATTTCCTCCTCTTATCTTCCTCTCCTTCTCCTATCCTTCTCTTCTCTCACCTAGTCCTCCCTCCATCCCTCACCACCAGCACCTCCACCAGCACCTCCCTCTCCTCCGATAGCCTCAAAATGTTGTTCGTGAGTCTTGTCTGGGAAGAAGTTTGCGAGCGTCGCGGTGGCGGACACCAAAACTCGAGGCGCGGCAAGTTAACACTCATCCAGGTATACGAGAGAACTTGAGGCTCATGATGACGAGGACGGAGAGGCAAACTTTTATTGGGGGCGAGAGGATAGAGTGCGCAGGGAAGGGCGGACGTGGGGAAGTATGTGGGAATGGGAGGGGGTGGGTCAGGGGTAGTGGGGAGGAAAAATAGGTGAGGCAGAGTTGGGTAGAAAGGGTAGAAGGGATAAAGGAATGGTGAACTTGGGAAATGTGGGTAGTGGGGAGGAAAAATAGGTGAGGTAGAGTTGGGTAGAAAGGATAGAAGGGAAAAAGGAATGGTGAACTTGGGAAATGTGGGCAGTGGGGAGGAAAAAAGAGGTGAGGTAGAGTTGGGTAGAAAGGGTAGAAGGGATAAAGGAATGGTGAACTTGGGAAATGTGGGTAGTGGGGAGGAAAAAAGAGGTGAGGTAGAGTTGGGTAGAAAGGGTAGAAGGGATAAAGAAATGGTGAACTTGGGAAATGTGTGCGTTTGTAAGGGGAACATGTTGGATATAGGGGCTGGGAAATGTGCGTGTAAGAGGATAAGGAGATGGTGTTAAGGGTGATGAAAATAAGGAATATGTGAGGAAAAGTGGAAAATAAGTGGCAGAAAGAGGAGATACAGATGAAATGAGGAAGGTAGAAAATAAGTGGTAAAAAATTAAATGGTAGAAAATAAGTTAAGACAAGTGGTAGAAAATTAAGTGGTCGAAAATAAAGGAAACTAAGTGGTAGAAACTAAGTGGTAGAAACTAAGTGGTAGAAAATAAGTGGTAAAAAATTAAATGGTAGAAAATAAGTTAAGACAAGTGGTAGAAAATTAAGTGGTCGAAAATAAATGAAACTAAGTGGTAGAAAATAATAAATGGTAGAAAATAAGTGGGAGAAAATAAGTGTCAGAAAGAGGAAATATAGATGAAATAAGGAAAAGAAATATAAGCATGATGTATATTTGATAAGTGTTTTTCTTTCTACTTCTTTTCATCGTTCTTAAATTTTCCTTCTTTTGTACTTTTGTTTCTTTTTATCAGTTTTCCTCTGTGCTCCTCTTAAAGATTTCTCTCACCTGGACAATCTCCTTTATTCACCTTTCCATTTTTCGGACTCATTTTCTTGATTTTTCCCTCTTTTTTATATATTTTTACCTCCCTTCATTCATTTTTAAAATCATATTGCTTGTATTTTTCTTTATTTTTATCTATTTCGCTTATCTTCATTTCTTTATCTTTTTATTTTCTTTTACTTTCATCCACTTCATTTACCATCATCTATCTATTCAATCTATTTTATCACTTTTCACTTTTTTCTTCCCCTTTATCTATTTCCTCCTCGCCTCCGTGTCCGTAAAGCGTTCCCTCGCCCCGACAATCTCCTCTTCTCCTCCTCCTCCTCCTCCTCCTCCTTTTCACCTTTTGAATTCATTTCCTTTAGTTTTCCTACGTTTTTTATAATCTCTTAATTTTTTCATCCTTTCTGAAATTATATTACTTGTACTTCTCTTTATTTTCATCTATTTCACTTGTCATTATCTTCATTTCCTTATCCTTATCTTTTTGCACTTTTTCTATGCACTTTTTCTATATTTTCATCTATTTCATTTCTCATTATTTTTCTCTTCTATTTATCTAACTTTTCTACTTTTTCTTCCCCTTTATCAATTCCCTCCTCGCCTCCATGTCCGTAAAGCGTTCCCTCGCCCCGACAATCTCCTCTTCTCCTTCTTCTCCTCCTTTTCGCCTCGCTCGAATTTTAAGTCTTCATCCCAAACTGTTATTATGCGCCTCCGAAACTTTACTCATTCTAGTTTCTTCGCTTCCCTCGGGCTCAGAAACTTCGAATCGCTTTGTTTCACTTGTTTTCCGAATGTTCTTTTTTTTATCGGTTCATCTTGACCTTGCAACAGTCGGACCCGAACGCTTGTCTCCCGGTTCACAGACCTTGGAAGTTTGAAAAAGGTCATTGAAGGAGGAGGAGAAAAACTGGTGTGTTGGACTTAAATTCACGGAGGAGTCACTGAGGTTTGTTTTTGTTTACTTATTTTTATTTGATGTTTTCTGTACGTTCATTTACACACACACATGCAAAAGAATATTCCTCCGACCGGTTTTTTTTAATATTTGCATCTTAAAATTATTCTCGTTCACAGAAGTCACTAGTATTTGCTTTAACCTTTTCCAGCCACTCACAAAACTGTATTACTTTGTTTTTTTTTATTTATTTTGAGTTTTCTTTACTTCACATTAGATTAGTATTTCCTTTTTCTCTTTCTTAATGTTCCCAAACCTTCCTTTAATTTCCATACATAAATATTTCCTTGACTCTGTGTTTTAATATTATGCAAAACTTAAATTCACAAGAGTCCACTAGATTGTTTTTTTTTTCACTTTTTAATTTTCTACTAATTTCAAACCTTCCTTTAATTTCCATACACATAAATATTCCCTTAACTTTGCTTTACATATTATACAAAACTTAATTCACAGACGAGTCCACCAGATTGTTTTTTTCAGTTTTTCTTTTCTACTATTTTCAAACCGTAATCTATTTTCCACACACAAATGTAATTCTTCGTCTTTTTAGTATACCCCAAAATTAAAAACCGATTCACAGTTAAGTCCATTAGATCATATTTTACCTATTTTTTTCCACTTTTTCTTTTTACTATTTTCAAACCATAATCTATTTTCCACACACAAATGTAATTCTTCGTCTTTTTTCAAAACCATAATTTTTTTCACACACAAATGTAATTCTTCGTCTTTTTTGTATACCTCTAAAATAAAAACCGATTCACAGACACGTCCATTAGATCATGTTTTGCCTATTTTACTTATTTTTTTCACTTTTTTCTTTTCTACTATTTTCAAACCGTAATCTATTTTCCACACACAAATGTAATTCTTCGTCTTTTTTGTATACCTCTAAAATAAAAACCGATTCACAGACACGTCCATTAGATCATGTTTTACCTATTTTTTTCCACTTTCTTTTCTAATATTTTCAAACTGTAACTCAATTTCCACACACAAATGTACTTCTTCGTCTCTTTTGTATACCCCTAAAATAAAAACTTTCACAGACACGTCCATTAGATCATGTTTTATTTATTTTTATTTTCTCGCTACCTCTAATTATGTACCAGTGATTTATTTTCCATGTGACAGACCTCCGATAGCGTGTAGGAACATTATTTATACCTTCCCCATTTTGGCATGATATTTTTTCTCTGCCAATCCATCCAGCAACACACAAGTTTTCCCCTTCCCTCGTAACTTGCCGGAGTCCCCCTTCTAATTATGAAAAAGGGGAGGGGATCCATTTTCTTTTTCCCGTTTTTTATGACATCACTCAACCACCTCACATTTTTTCTCCCTCGATTCATTTTTCTCTCTTTTTTTTTTTTCATTTTATCCATTTTTTATTTGGTTTGACTCGATTTTTGTCACATTCTTTTCTTTCTTCTTATATCACTCAACCACCTCGCATTTTTTCTCTCTTGATTCATTTTTCCTCCTCTTTTTTTTTTTCATTTTATCAATTTTTTTTTTAATTTGATTTGATTCGATTTTTCTCACATTCTTTTCTCTATTTTTATTTCAACCCGTTTTGGTATCTATAAAAAAGTGTATACATTATTATTTTTTCTCCACTAGTTCATGTTTTCATTGCACATAAGATTCATTTTTCATATTTTTATTTCATGTTCTAACTTGTATATTAAAAAAGTTTGGTATATTAATTAGTTTTCCGATAGATTTACTTTCATTAATAATTTTCTCCGTGCATAGTGTAGATATTACTTTTTTTCTACAGTAATTCAAGTTATCAATACGCATCTAATTCATTTCTATTTTTATTTCATGTTCTAACTTATATATAAAAAAGTTGACATTCATTAATTTTCCGACC
>NC_066550.1:12597044-12604544 GCF_024679095.1 Eriocheir sinensis | reverse complement strand
GGCGGGGATGTTGTATGGCGGGGATGTTGAATGGCGGGGATGTTGAATGGCGGGGATGTTGAATGGCGGGGATGTTGAATGGCGGGGATGTTGAATGGCGGGATGTTGAATGGCGGGGATGTTGAATGGCGGATGTTGAATGGCGGGATGTTGAATGGCGGGGATGTTGAATGGCGGGGATGTTGAATGGGGATGTTGAAGGCGGGGATGTTGAATGGGGGATGTTGTATGGCGGGGATGTTGAATGGCGGGATGTTGAAGGCGGGATGTTGAATGGCGGGGATGTTGAATGGCGGGGATGTTGTATGGCGGGGATGTTGAATGGCGGGGATGTTGAATGGCGGGACTGGTGAATGGCGGGATGTTGTAAGGCGGGATGTTGAATGGCGGGATGTTGAATGGCGGGGATGTTGAATGGCGGGATGTTGTAAGGCGGGGATGTTGAATGGCGGGGATGTTGAATGGCGGGGATGTTGAATGGCGGGGATGTTGTAAGGCGGGGATGTTGAATGGCGGGGATGTTGAATGGCGGGGATGTTGAATGGCGGGGATGTTGTAAGGCGGGGATGTTGAATGGCGGGGATGTTGTAAGGCGGGGATGTTGAATGGCGGGGATGTTGTAAGGCGGGGATGTTGAATGGCGGGGATGTTGAAAGGCGGGGAGGTTGAGTGGCGGGGATGTTGTATGGCGGGGATGTTGAATGGCGGGATGTTGAATGGCGGGATGTTGAATGGCGGGGATGTTGAATGGCGGGATGTTGAATGGCGGGGATGTTGTAAGGCGGGGATGTTGTAAGGCGGGGATGTTGAATGGCGGGGATGTTGAATGGCGGGGATGTTGTAAGGCGGGGATGTTGTAAGGCGGGGATGTTGAATGGCGGGGATGTTGAATGGCGGGATGTTGAATGGCGGGATGTTGAATGGGGATGTTGAATGGCGGGGATGTTGAATGGCGGGGATGTTGAATGGCGGGGATGTTGAATGGCGGGGATGTTGAATGGCGGGGATGTTGTAAGGCGGGGATGTTGAATGGCGGGGATGTTGAATGGCGGGGATGTTGAATGGCGGGGATGTTGAATGGCGGGGATGTTGAATGGCGGGGATGTTGAATGGCGGGGATGTTGAATGGCGGGGATGTTGTAAGGCGGGGATGTTGTAAGGCGGGGATGTTGTAAGGCGGGGATGTTGAATGGCGGGGATGTTGAATGGCGGGGATGTTGAATGGCGGGGATGTTGAATGGCGGGGATGTTGAATGGCGGGGATGTTGTATGGCGGGGATGTTGAATGGCGGGGATGTTGAATGGCGGGGATGTTGTAAGGCGGGGATGTTGAATGGCGGGATGTTGAATGGGGATGTTGTAAGGCGGGATGTTGAATGGGGGATGTTGAAAGGCGGGATGTTGAATGGCGGGGATGTTGAATGGCGGGATGTTGTATGGCGGATGTTGTAAGGGGATGTTGAATGGCGGGATGTTGTAAGGCGGGATGTTGAATGGCGGGGATGTTGTAAGGCGGATGTTGAATGGCGGGGATGTTGAATGGCGGGGATGTTGAATGGCGGATGTTGAATGGCGGGATGTTGAATGGCGGGGATGTTGAAAGGCGGGGGATGTTGTAAGGCGGGATGTTGAATGGCGGGGATGTTGGGCGGGATGTTGAAAGGCGGGGATGTTGTAAGGGGGATGTTGTAAAGGCGGGGATGTTGTAAGGCGGGATGTTGTAAGGCGGGGATGTTGTATGGGATGTTGAAAGGCGGGGATGTTGTAAGGCGGGGATGTTGTAAGGCGGGGATGTTGAATGGCGGGGATGTTGAAAGGCGGGGATGTTGAAAGGCGGGGATGTTGTAAGGCGGGGATGTTGTAAGGCGGGGATGTTGTAAGGCGGGGATGTTGTAAGGCGGGGATGTTGTAAGGCGGGGATGTTGTAAGGCGGGATGTTGTAAGGCGCGATGTTGTAAGGCGGATGTTGTAAGGCGGGGATGGTGTAAGGCGGGGATGTTGTAAGGCGCGAATGTTGTAAGGCGGGGATGTTGTAAGGCGCGAATGTTGTAAGGCGGGGATGTTGTAAGGCGGGGATGTTGTAAGGCGGGGATGTTGTAAGGCGCGAATGTTGTAAGGCGGGGATGTTGTAAGGCGGGGATGTTGTAAGGCGCGAATGTTGTAAGGCGGGGATGTTGTAAGGCGCGAATGTTGTAAGGCGGGGATGTTGTAAGGCGGGGATGTTGTAAGGCGGGGATGTTGTGGCGAATGTTGTAAGGCGGGATGTTGTAAGGCGGGGATGTTGTAAGGCGGGATGTTGTAAGGGGGATGTTGTAAGGCGGGGATGTTGTAAGGCGCGAATGTTGTAAGGCGGGGATGTTGTAAGGCGGGGATGTTGTAAGGCGGGGATGTTGTAAGGCGGGGATGTTGTAAGGCGGGGATGTTGTAAGGCGGGGATGTTGTAAGGCGGGGATGTTGTAAGGCGGGGATGTTGTAAGGCGGGGATGTTGTATAGGGGATGTTGTAAGGGATGTTGTATATGGGATGTTGTAAGGGGATGTTGTAAGGCGGTGATGTTGTAAGGCGGGGATGTTGTAAGGCGGGGATGTTGTAAGGCGGGGATGTTGAATGGCGGGGATGTTGTAAGGCGGGGATGTTGAATGGCGGGGATGTTGTAAGGCGGGGATGTTGAATGGCGGGGATGTTGTAAGGCGGGGATGTTGAATGGCGGGGATGTTGTAAGGCGGGGATGTTGTAAGGCGGGGATGTTGAATGGCGGGATGTTGAATGGCGGGATGTTGTATGGCGGGATGTTGTAAGGCGCGGGATGGTGAAAGGCGGGGATGTTGTAAGGCGGGGATGTTGTAAGGCGGGGATGTTGAATGGCGGGGATGTTGTAAGGCGGGGATGTTGAATGGGGATGTTGTAAGGCGGGATGTTGAATATGGGATGTTGTAAGGCGGGATGTTGAATGGTGGGATGTTGTAAGGCGGGGATGTTGAATGGCGGGGATGTTGTAAGGCGGGGATGTTGTAAGGCGGGGATGTTGAATGGCGGGGATGTTGTAAGGCGGGGATGTTGTAAGGCGGGGATGTTGTAAGGCGGGGATGTTGTAAGGCGGGGATGTTGAATGGCGGGGATGTTGTAAGGCGCGAATGTTGTGATGCGCGAATGTTGTGATGCGCGAATGTTGTGATGCGCAAATGATGTTGTGGTTCGTGGATATGATTCGCAACACAAAAACAAAACTGACTTACACAAAACAAAACACAAACCAAAAACGCACAAAACACAACCACTCAAAACAAAACAAAACAACCACAAACATACGAAACATAACACCAATCAACCAAGAAGGGGAGACGGTGGCTGAGTGGTTAGCTTGCCGACGCCGTTTCCAGCTCGCGTCCCGCCCGGTGCCACAAGTTGGGATTTTTCAGTCACCGCCGAGTGGCCTAAGACTACCCACATGCTGTCCTGAAGATGACCAACTATCAACCCGGACTCAAGATACTCTCTCTAAAGACAAGATTTAAGATGAGCTCTGGAGGGTAGCGTGAACCGAGCAAGATGGCGCCACTATAAACATTTGCCCGCGCCATAACGGACTGGGACCAACTATCTGACCCTATAAAAAACGCCTACCCCAACCATAGACAGAAACGTAAAACAAAATAACTAACTAACTAACTAAATAAATACATACATACATACATACATACATACATAAATAAATGAGTAAAAACGCATCATACCAAAACAAAACGACCAAACCAAATCACCAAAAAAGTCGCAAAACCCGAAACCGCACAAGGCGAAATCGCACTATACGGGAACGCGCGATTCATGACTTGCGTGACGGAGGCGGCGGCGGAGGCGGAGGCGCGACCCACAAGACGGCCTGCGAGGAGTGCCTAATGGGGGGCTTTGGCGAGACTTATTCACCTCCAGGGGCTTGTGTGTGGGGGGGGGAGGGGGGGGGGGGAGGATAGGCGAGGTGGCTCAGGCGGGCGCGCGTGGGAAATGAGCCAGACAAGGAGGAGGAGGAGGAGGAGGAGGAGGAGGAGGAGGAGGAGGAGGAGGAGGAGGAGGAGAGATAAACATCAACCTGTACTGCGGCATGAGGAGGAGGAGGAAGAGGAGGAGGAGGAGGAGGAGGAGGAGGAGATGAAGAAGATATGCATCAGCTAGTACTGCGGCAGAAAGAGGAGGAGGAGGAGGAGGAGGAGGAGGAGGAGGAGGAGGAGGAGGAGGAGGAGGAGGAGGAGGAGGAGGAGGAGGAGGACAATAAAGTAAGAATAAGCGTAATAAAAATAATGATAATAATAAAGAAAGAAGAAGAAGAAGAAGAAGAAGAAAAAAAAAAGAAGAAGAAGAAGAAGCAAACTAACACTAAGAAGTTGAAACAGAAGATCAAAAAAAGAAAACAAATAAGGAAGAGAAATAAAGAAAAAAAAGGAAGGAAGGAAGAAAGAAAGAAAGAAAGAAAGAAAGAAAGGAAAGAAGGAAGGAAGAAAGAAAGAAAGAAAGAAAGAAAGAAAGAAAGAAAGGATGGAAGGAAGGAGGGAAGGAGGGAAGGAAGAAAGGAAGGAAGGAAGGAAGAAAGGAAGGAAGGAAGGAGGGAAGGAAGGAAGGAAGGAAGGGATCTAAGAAATAAACAAGCCTCTCTCATCACAAATCCCTTCCTTCTTTCCCTTCCCTCCTCCTCCTCCTCCTCCTCCTCCTCCTCCTCCTCCTCTCCCTTCATTTCTTCTTCTCCCTTACCTCCTATCCCCTCCTCCTCCCTTCCTTTTATACCCTCTTTCTCTCTCCTTTCCCTCTCTCTCCCTTTCTTCCCTTCCTCCCTTTTTATCTTTCTCCTTTTTTAATATTTTCTTTTTACTCTCCTTTTCCTTTCTCTCTCCCTCCGTCCTTACCCTCTCTCTCTCTTCCTTCCTTCCTTTCTTTCCCTTCTTTCTTTTCTTTCCTTCTCCCTTCTCTCTTTTTCCTTACCCTTTCTCTTTTTTCTCTCCCTTCCTTCCCTTCCTTTCTTTTCCCTCTCCCTCCATCCTTACCCTCTCTCTCTTTCTTCCTTCCTTTCTTTCCTTCCCTTCTCCGTTCTCTCTCTTTCATACCCTTTCTCTTTTCCTCTCTCTCCCTTCCTTCCCTTCCTTCCTGCTATATTCTCCGTTTATTCTTATTCTCTTTCTATCTCTCTCTTTTTCCTCTCTCTAACTTCCTTACCATCCTCCTCCATTCAATTTCTTCCTCCCTTCCTTCCCATTCTCCCCCTCTCCTAACCCTCCTCTCTCCTCCATTCCTTCCCTTCTCTCCCGTCGTCTCAGAATGCGAGGATAAGTTTTGCTTAGTTCACCCTTGACTCACAAGTAAAAGAGTGGGAGGGTCCTTTTTTCCGGCCGAGGGGAGGGCTGGATGCAAATACACCCCCGTGCCCCCCGGTGGAAATAGATTGAAGTGGTGTATCTCCCCCCTGAGCGAGAGAGGAAGGTCCCAGGGCGTGACGTGACCCGGGGGAGGCGGCGAAGGCGGACGCAGGAAGGAAGGGAGGGAAAGGGAGGGAGGACAGAGGTTATGGGGAGGGAGAAGAGACAGTATGGTTTGGGAGAATGGGAAGGAAAGGGAGATTGAAAAGAGAGAGAAGGAGGAGGAGGAGGGAGAGTTCGTGGAAGCGGAATAAGGGAAAAAGGGAGGAAGGGAAGGAAAGGGTGAGAGGGAGAGAGAAAAGTGGGTAAGGAGAGGGAGAATGGGAGGGAGATTATTGTAGAGGATAAAGAGATAAAGAAATGGAGAAGGAAGGGGACAGAGAGAGAGAGAGAGAGAGAGAGAGAGAGAGAGAGAGAGAGAGAGAGAGAGAGAGAGAGAGAGAGAGAGAGAGAGCAGAGAGCAGAGCGTATGAAGAGAAAGGAAGGGAAAACAGAAGAATATGCCAAGGAGGAAAAAAGGGGAAAAGGAAATTAAAAAGAAAGAGAGAAACGAAGAAAGAAAAGAAGAAAGAAAGGAAAGGGATAAAAAAGGGAAGGATGGGAATAGAAAACACAGAGAGATAAGAGGAGGAGAAAGAGGGTAAAAAAAGAAAGGAAGAAAAGAAAGAAACGGAGAGAGAGAGAGAGAGAGAGAGAGAGAGAGAGAGAGAGAGAGAGAGAGAGAGAGAGAGAGAGAGAGAGAGAGAGAGAGAGAGAGAGAGAGAGAGAGAGAAAAGAGTATGAAGAGGAAGAATAAGGAAAGAGAGAATATTGCAGAGAAGGAAGGAGGAGGAGGAGGAGGAGGAGGAGGAGGAGGAGGAGGGGAAGAAAACTGGAATTGGATCATAGAAGAAAGAGCTTTGAGGAAATGGAAGGAAGAATGTAGAGAAGGAAGGAGAGGAATAAAGAAGAAAAGGAGAAAACAACTGCGAAGGAGGAAGAGGAGGAAGAGGAGGGAATAATAAACGATGGAAGGAGAAGAATGTGAAAGTGGAAGGAAGGAAGGATAAATGGTAGGAAGGAGATGAAAGGAAAAAAAAAGAAATGGAAGAAGAAGAGAGGAGAGAAGAGGGGAGAAGGAGAATTGGAGGAAGGAGGAAGATTAAAAAAAAAAGAGAGAATTAGAAGAAGGATTAAAGAGGAAAAAGAGGAAGAAAGAAAGAAGGAAGGAAGGAAAGAAAGAAAAGGAAGGAAACAGCAGAATATAGATAAAGAAAAAAAGAAAGAAAGAAAGAAAATAGAAAGAGGAAAAGATACAATTTAACACGAAAAAGAAAAATAAGAAAAAAGCGAAACAGAATTCAACTTAGAACAAAAAAAACATCATTATCATCTTAATTTTCTCTCTCTCTCTGTCTTTATTAAATCCAACTTACTTTTCTCTTTTTCTGTCTCATTTATCTTCCCTCCTCTTCTTCCCTTCTTCCTTCCCTCTTCCTCTTTCTTTTTCTTTTTCTTCTCCTCCCATCCATCTCTCTATCTATCTATATATATCTTCTCTCTCTCTCTCTCTCTCTCTCTCATTTATCATCTCATTTTCCCTTCTCCCTCATTTCTCCTTTCCAATTCCCTTTATCTCTCCTCTCCTCCTCCTCCTCCTCCTCCTCTTCCTCCTCCCCCTCCCCTCACCTGTCGCACCTGCTAATCACCTTGTTTCACCTCATCTCCCTGAAAGGTGTGTTGGAACGCTTTCAGGATTTCCTAATTATATCGATTTTTGCCGCGCCAGGACCGTTTGACAGGGAACTTAAAGGTGTGTGTGTGTGTGTGTGTGTGTGTGTGTGTGTGTGTGTGTGTGTGTGTGTGTGTGTGTGTGTGATTTGTTTTTAAGAGAGATGATTCGATAGAGAGTATGAGAGAGAGAGAGAGAGAGAGAGAGAGAGAGAGAGAGAGAGAGAGAGAGAGAGAGAGAGAGAGAGAGAGAGAGAGAGAGTAAAAAAATATAAAAAAAAGAGAATCACTAAAAAGAGAATGAAAAAGTAAAAAAAAAAGACGAGTAGAAGAACGAAAAAGAAAACAACAAAAACAAACAAACAAACACACACAAAAACGTAGAAAA
>NC_066550.1:12584544-12592044 GCF_024679095.1 Eriocheir sinensis | reverse complement strand
CCAAAAAACGTTCTTCCGGACCCCGAACCCCCCCAAAAATGTTCTTCCGGACCCCGAACCCCAAAAAAACGTTCTTCCCTAACCCGAACCCCCCAAAAACGTTCTCCCGTATCTCGAACCTTAAAAAACGTTCTTATTTACCTCGAACCTAAAAAAACACTCATTAGAACCCGACTATCTCCTTTTTGGCCCTTTTGAATCACTCTGAAAATCCTGACCCAGCATCTTCCACGCGAGAGGTCTTTTAAACGGTTTCCAGAGGTTTCGCTACCTGCCACTTCGCCACGTGTTGGTGATCGCAGCTCAACCAGTTCGCTCCCTGGTGGTTTCGCCCATGACAGGAGTGGTTTCGCTGCTCATGATATATATACAGACTTGTACATTTTTAAAAGCAGGTTATTATAGTTTCGCTGCTCATGATATATATACAGAGACTAGTACATTTTTAAAAGCAGGTTATTAAAGTCACATGCAGGTGTATGTTTTTTATATCGAGTAGTACATTTTTAAAAGTAAGTATTTATAGTCACAGCGAGGCGTAAAAGTTAAATAATTCATTACACGGGAGTCATTTATGAAAAAAATAATTTAACTGAAAATGAAGAATGTACAAATACTAGCATAAAAAAATAACAAATTCTCCATTCATTTAAAAACAGGGTAATATCAATGAGTAATGTCACTTAGCTAGCCTAGCCCTGATATGGTGCTGCAGGACTTCAGGAAGGCTGCCCTAGTAATCTCTTCATCTTCATACTGCTCCCGTAAGTTAAACAGACGGCCGTGAAGTGAAGTGTATATCGACCTGTGCCGTCTGTTAAATAGGCTTTCTGAGGCTGAAGTCATTTGTTGTTTGACGGTCGCTGCTCCTTCTAGCAGGAGTGGCACCAACACGTAGAAAGGTCCGCCATGCCTGCACGCCCATTCAAACGCCGATGTCAGCCTGTAAATAAAAAAAATAAAGTAATTAGACAAGCAATATGCAAAAGAGTATACAATAGGTAATATACTTAGATAAACAGTGCATTTATTACATTGACAGTTACCCTCTACATCGTTGTTTGTTCTCACGGTTTCTCTGTAGATGCTCCGGTGTCCTGGCGTCCATACAGAGCTGCGTCTCCAAGTTGTTCCAGTGTAATTGACGAGGTCAGTGAGTGGCTGTACAGAAAGTGCTGACGCCCCCCAAATAAAACGTTCTTCCGTACCTTGAACCTAAAAAAACACGCATTAGAACCAGACTATCTCCTTCTTGGCCCTTTTGTAACACTCCGAAAACCCTGACCCTGCACCTTCCACACGAGAGGCTTTTCAAACAAGGGGAAACTGAGGTGTCGCTAGGTTTAAGAACACGAACTTCACCTCCCACTCACACCTCACTCTGACACCTTCCCCCTGTCACACTAACTCACCTCACGCCGTCACAGCTCAAGGGAAAATCAATCACAGCAAGGCACGAGGTCTCTGGCAATTACGTGATTTAATTTAACATTCAATTTACTTAGCGCGGGTGCAAGCTTGTGTGTGGAGGGAGCGATGGGGAGGAGGAGGAGGAGGAGGAAGAAGGGGGTTGTGTGGGTGGGTGGATGGGGGATTGTGTGTGTGTGTGTGTGTGTGTGTGTGTGTGTGTGTGTGTGGTTTCCCTCCTATCTTCCTCCCTTCCTTCCTTCTTCCTTCCTTTATTTCCATCTTTTTATCTGTTTCTCCCTTCCTTCCCTTCCCATCTCTTCCTTCTATTCTCTCTCTGTTTCCTCTCCCTTACTTCCTTCTCTTCTTTCATTTCTCTATCCCTCATTTTCTCTCGTTTCCTCCTCCTTCCTTTCCTTCTCTCCACTGTTTCTTACTCTCTTGATTCTCTCTCTCTCCTTCCTTTCCTTCCCTTCATCTTATCCTTCCCATTTGTTTCATTCTTTCCTCTCTCTTTCCTACCCACCCACCCTCCTTCCCTCCCTCCCTTGTCTCCCTCTCTCTCCCTTACCTCCCTCCCTAGAACCAAGGTGTTAGGACAGGTAGAGAAGCTAATTCAGGTGTACAAGATTACCGTACGATTTATAGAGGACGAGAGAGGCGACTCACCTTTTGTAATTAGTCGTCCAGGTGTGTTTGTGTTTTGCTTCATCGTCTTCTTCTCCTTTGTCTATGTTTGTCTTGTTTACTTCTTCCTCTTCTTTGTATTGCCTCGTATCTCTTCCTCCTCTTTATCCTCTCTTCTTCCTATTCACTCGCTTCACTTGTTATTACGTTCAGTGTGCCAGATATCCGTTCCTAGCCTAATATATTTTCCGATTTCTAACTCAAAAACCGTCTCCTGTACCCCAGTAACTAGACTAATTAATAGTTCTCGTTAAAATGGTTAGTTACTGATGTCTTTTTGCGGTAGTTAAGCGTCAGAAGTATCAAAAATAGGATAAATGGAAAGGGGGTGGGTTGGGTGAGCTGGCAACGCTGATTACGTCACTCTAGTCGAGTCTGTTTCTCTCTTCTCTTCATCATTGTTTTTCTTCGCTTTGTATCACTTCCTATGTCATCCTCCTCCTCCTCCTCCTCTTGGTTCTCGCTTCTACTAATCACACACTTTCCTTGTCAGTTACGTTAGTCTGCTTATCTGTTTTCTCTCTTATCTTTCATCACACGAAGCTTTGTATCACTTCTTTTGTCCTCTTCCTCCTCCTTTCTGCCTATTCACACACTTCGCTTTTGAATTAGGCTACGTTTGTCTACTTATTTTTGTTTTTCTCTCTCCTCATCTTCACTCACGCGTATCACTGTCACGGTGAACTTTCAAACTGGAGAAGCGGTAGAGGGCAGCACTGGGTTGAGGGTCCCCCACTTGTAGGGATCGTAAATGTAATATCTCGCATTTGTAAATCTAAAAATGGGATGTGAGGGAGAGGACCATGATGTTTTGTTTAGCTTAATTCAAATAGTTTCATACGTGTGAAAATACTGGAAAGATTGAAATTATTCGTTAATCTTTGTTTCTGTTAAATGATTGATTGATTGATAGTTTATTGTTGCAAGTAAACAACAAAGGAGAAGGTATATATCTCTCGAATTTGTTGATTTAAAAGGGATGTGAGGGAAAGTACTTCAATATTTTATAAAGTAATTCAAATAATCTCGTTTTGAATTATAAACAGATTTTTTTTTTTGGGGGGGGGGGGGTAGGTAGAGGGCATCATAGGTTCATGAGAGGGGGAGGGGGTGGAGCAATCATGGGCAGGTGGGAGATTTTTATTTTATTTAAGCACATTAAGGAGCATTTTGAGACTGATATAGAAAACACTGGGTTAGCTATACCCCCCCCACCCCCCCCACCCCACCCGAGATCACAGCCCTGCTATTTGAGAGTTAAGTTGCTATGGTTACTATGTCAATAGCTGCAGGTTACTCTCCATATTATTATTACTCTAGAATTACACCCAACTCACTCCAGCTAGTCTCCATAGGTTACTCTCCATATTAATATTACTCTAGAATTACACCCAACTCACTCCAGCTAGTTCTCTATAGGTTACTCTCCATATTAATATTACTCTAGAATTACACCCAACTCTCTCCAGCTAGTTCTCTATAAGTTAGTGTCCATATTAATATTACTCTAGAATTACACCCAACTCACTCCAGCTAGTCTCCATAGGTTACTCTCCATATTAATATTACTCTAGAATTACACCCAACTCACTCCAGCTAGTTCTCTATAAGTTAGTGTCCATATTAATATTACTCTAGAATTACACCCAACTCTCTCCAGCTAGTTCTCTATAGGTTACTCTCCATATTAATATTACTCTAGAATTACACCCAACTCACTCCAGCTAGTTCCCTATAAGTTACTCTCCATATTAATATTACTCTAGAATTACACCCAACTCACTCCAGCTAGTTCTCTATAAGTTACTCTCCATATTAATATTACTCTAGAATTACACCCAACTCTCTCCAGCTAGTTCCCTGTAAGTTACTCTCCTTATTAATATTACTCTAGAATTACACCCAACTCACTTCAGCTAGTTCCCTGTAAGTTACTCTCCTTATTAATATTACTCTAGAATTACACCCAACTCACGCCAGCTTGTTCCCTGTAAGTTACTCTCCATATTATTATTACTCTAGAATTACACCCAACTCACGCCAGCTTGTTCCCTGTAAGTTACTCTCCATATTATTATTACTCTAGAATTACACCCAACTCACTCCAGCTAGATCCCTATAGGTTACTCTCCATATTATTATTACTCTAGAATTACACCCAACTCCCTCCAGCTAGTTCCCTGTAAGTTACTCTCCATATTATTATTACTCTAGAATTACACCCAACTCACTCCTGCTAGTTCCCTATAAGTTACTCTCCATATTATTATTACTCTAGAATTACACCCAACTCTCTCCAGCTAGTTCCCTGTAAGTTACTCTCCATATTATTATTACTCTAGAATTACACCCAACTCACTCCTGCTAGTTCCCTATAAGTTACTCTCCATATTATTATTACTCTAGAATTACACCCAACTCTCTCCAGCTAGTTCCCTATAAGTTACTCTCCATATTATTATTACTCTAGAATTACACCCAACTCACTCCAGCTAGTTCCCTGTAAGTTACTCTCCATATTATTATTACTCTAGAATTACACCCAACTCACTCCAGCTAGTCTCCATAGGTTAATCTCCTTATTGTTATTACTCTAGAATTACACCCAACTCTCTCCAGCTAGTTCCCTGTAAGTTACTCTCCATATTATTATTACTCTAGAATTACACCCAACTCCCTCCAGCTAGATCCCTGTAAGTTACTCTCCATATTAATATTACTCTAGAATTACACCCAACTCCCTCCAGCTAGTTCCCTGTAAGTTACTCTCCATATTATTATTACTCTAGAATTACACCCAACTCGATTGATTTGTATGGGATAATCGCCACTCAGATAACTATACCTATAACAATATCCATTACATATCACAAGCTCCAAAGACTTGCACAAATATATAAACCCTAATATCTTTCTCTTTTATGGGGTTTAGTTAATATTTCAGCATCTACACGTTGATAGAGTTAATATTCATAGAGAGTTTAATATCTGTTCAGTTTACTTTGGGCTATGTTAGCTTAATGCAGGGTGGCAATGTCTGGGTGCAATTGTAACCTTATCTATACCACTCTGAAATGGGTGTGATTCTGGAGTTTTATCAAATTCTCATGTTTCTAAACTTTTATCTTGACAAAGAGAGAGAGAGAGAGAGAGAGAGAGAGAGAGAGAGAGAGAGAGAGAGAGAGAGAGAGAGAGAGATCAGCAGCAACCTTATGTATACCACTCTGAAATGGGTGTGATTCTGGAGTTTTATCAAATTCTCATGTTTCTAAACTTTTATCTAGACACAGGGAAACAGAGAGAGAGAGAGAGAGAGAGAGAGAGAGAGAGAGAGAGAGAGAGAGAGAGAGAGAGAGAGAGATCAGCAGTAACCTTATGTATACCACTCTGAAATGGGTGTGATTCTGGAGTTTTATCAAATTCTCATGTTTCTACACTTTTATCTTGACAAAGGGAAACAGAGAGAGAGAGAGAGAGAGAGAGAGAGAGAGAGAGAGAGAGAGAGAGAGAGAGAGAGAGGATTATTTAGTAGTTAAAATACAGCAAAAATGGACAGCTTGTAGAGTTTATCCATCAGGTTTATGTTGACACTAGGTGGTGGTGGTGGTGAGGGTGGTGGTGGCATTGGCGGTGGTGTTGATGGTGGTGTTGGTGGTGAGGGTGGTGGTGGTGGTGGTGGTGTTGATGGTGGTGCTGAGCCATAAAGTGGTGTAGTGGAAACCGAACCTTTTGTCCGAATGAAAAATTGATGTTTGTATAAATGGGACGGATGCAGATGAAAGAATAAAAAAAAGGGAACGCATAACCAGAAAAGTGATGAATGAGACGGCCCAGCGTAAAATTGAAGTTGAAATAAAAGTCTAATAAAAGAAAATAACAATGATGGAAGGAAAGATTGATGTTCGTATAAATGGGGCGGATGTAGATGAGAGGGAAAGAAAAAAGAAACGCATAAACAAAAGTGATGAATGAGACGGTCCAGAAAAAAAGTTGAAGTTAAAATAAAAGTCTAACAAGAGAAAATAAACAATAGTAGAAGGAAAGGTTGATGTTCGTATAAATAGTAAGGATGGAAATGAAAGGAAAAAAAGAATCGCATAAACAGAAAAATGATGAATGTGACAATCTAGCGTAAAATTGCGATGAAAACAAAAGCCAAATGAAAGAAAAAGGAATAATAGAAAGAGGAATTAGTGAAAGCGAACAGATTAGTGGCGTAAAACATCATTAAGAAAAGGACGGAAAAGGAAAGCGAGTCTTGCGATTATTCAATGTGAGCGGAAATATGTATTGTGAGTTGACGCAAAGAACAAAACCTTACAAAAAAACAAGGATATTATTATTTAGCAAAACAGCATAGAAGCGGAAAAGAGGTGGACATACTGAAATTGAAAGGAAAGCAAATGTTATGATTATTCAGTGTGAGCGGAAATATGACTTGTGAGTTGACGGAAAGAACAATAGATCACAGAAAACAAGGATATTATTATTTAGCAAAACTATATAGAAGTGAAATAGAGGTGGACAGACTGAAATTGAAGGGACAGCGATTGTTATGATTATTCAGTGTGAGCGGAAATATATATTATGAGTTGACGAAAAGAACAATAGATCACAGAAAACAAGGATATTATTATTTAGCAAAACTATATAGAAGTGAAATAGAGGTGGACATACTGAAATTGAGAGGAAAGCGAATATTACGAGTATTTAACAATTAGCGAAAATTTATGTTGTCAGTTAACGGTTGACGAAAAGTGAAGGATAATTTGGAACTGAATCACTGTAAGCAAAAAATAATGTCGGCAAAATATGAAGAAAATAGCGCAGTGGATATTTTGAAAGGAAGGATAATTTGATGTTTATTCTGCAAGAGTGAAAATAGATATTGTCCATTGATGAAGGAAAAAGAAAAGAAGGAGCTGAGATTACTGAAAACAAATATGATAACAGCAGAATAAAATGAAAATGGCATAGCGGTTATTTAGAAGGATGAGGAAATTTTGCGTTACTGAGTTAGATTGAAGAAACACATTTACTGAAAGGGAAAATGATGTGAAATGAGACCAGTGAAAACGACAAAGAAGAAAGGAAAGCAAATTTTATGTTTATTCATTAACAATGCTAATAAATAAATAGTGTCTGAGAGGGAAAGCTAATTCTATATTCATTCACTAACAGCCAAAAAAAAAAAGAAAGCTAATAGAAAGCGTCATTGTCCGTTAATAATGCCTATCTTACACCCTTTGTTAAAGAAAGAAAGTAAAGAAATATAATCGCATACATATTCAGTAAAAGCTAAAAATAAGCATCATTGTCCGTTAATAATGCCTATCTTCCGCCCATTGTCTTCCGCCCCGTCTTCACAAGCCAGCGATACACACACAAAACCTTGCCCTCGTCTCC
>NC_066550.1:12577044-12579544 GCF_024679095.1 Eriocheir sinensis | reverse complement strand
CTGTGTAGGTAGAGACAGAGAGAGAGAGAGAGAGAGAAAAGGGAGAAGGGCTAGAAGATAAAGATAGGGAAGGGAGAGGGGTCTGAATACGATAGGGACTGAGGAGAGAAAGGAGAGCTGTATGTGTATAGAACAGGTAGTTAAAGGTAGAGAGAAAAAAGGTAGGTAGGTTAAGGTAGGGAAGGATAGGGATGAGAAAGGGAGAGATGCCTATTATATATGGAGAGGTAAATAGGGAGAGGAAAGGAAAGGTAGTTAGCTAAGGTAAGGTAAGGTAGGGTAGAGTGAAAGATATATCATAGTGAAAGGGAAAGGTAGGGTAAGGTAAGGTGAGGTAGATTGAAAGAAATATAGGTAGGTTATTTTTTTGTTTTCTCTTTTAATATCTTTTCCTTCACTTGGCTTCCTTCTTTCTCTTCTTCCTTCCTTGATTCTATCCTTCCTTCTATTCATTCTATCCTTCCTTTCTTCCTTCCTTCCTTTCCTAATCAACATATCTATCAATTCATATCCGGAATTACTACTACTACTACTACTACTACTACTACTACTACTACTACTACTGCTACTACCACTACTACTATGATTATTTAAAGGTTAGACCAGGTGAGGACAGTCAGGTAAGGTCACTCTTTGTTCATTAGTAATTGGTTTAACGCGTTGATTGAGTTAGCACGGAGCGAGAGAGGGAAAAAACGAGTAAAAAAACGAGAGGATAAAAAAGAAATGAGTGTTGGAAGATAGGAATAAAAGATGAAGAGAATAAAAGAGAAGAAATGGAGCGAAACGAATGAGTGAAAGAGAGGGAAAGAGAGAGGGGAAAAAAGAAAAGGAACAGTGGAAAAAGAGGGAAAAAAGAGGAAAACAGAAGATAAAAAATAAATGAGAGGTAAAAGATAGAAAGAGAGAAGGATAAAAATGAAAGTGACCGAATATGATTAAATGAAAAACTATAAAAAAAAAATGATGGAAAGAAAGAAAGGAAAAAAAAAAAAAGAAATGTGTGAGAAAACGAGAAAGGAAGAGAAATAAATAAATGAAAAGCAAAACATGGAAATAGAAAAGGAAAAAGAGATAAGAAAAAAGAAAGAAAGAAAAGGAAAAGAAATAAGAGAAATAGATGGAAAGAGAGGTGAAATAAAATGGAAATAGATAATAAAGAAAAAAAATGAAGAAAAGAAGAGAAAAAGAAAAACAGGAATAAACATATGAAAGAAAAAATGATTAAAAAGGAAAACAGGAAAAAACGTGGAAAAAATTAGAACGAAAAAATGAAAATGAAAAACAAAAAGATAGAAAAAAAGACAAAGGAGAGATAAAAAAAGACAGGTAGATACAAAACTAATTAAGGGGGTCACACCTGAGCCGAGCATCAGGTATTTTTAGAACGTCATACGATATTTTTTTTTATTTCATTTCATTATATTTTCAATCATTTCATTTTTTTCTTCATATTACTAAGCTTTGAGGAAACTGAATGCCTTGTTAAGGTTTTATTAATTGAATTTGCTTCTTTTTATTCTGTTTTTTTCTTTTTCATTTTTTTCTTTTAGTAGAATTTGGTATGAAAAAAAACTGTATTGTGTTGCGTCTGTTGTGTGTGTGTGCGTCTCTCTCTCTCTCTCTCTCTCTCTCTCTCTCTCTCTCTCTCTCTGTATCTTACTTTCCTTCTTTCGTTCTTTCCTTCTTTCTTTTTTCTTTCTCCTTTCTTTTTCTTTCTTTTCTTCTCTCTCTCTATGTATATTAATTTCCTTCTTTCGTTCTTTCCTTCTCTCTCTCTCTCTCTCTCTCGCCCAGGTGTTCAGAGAAGAATTTGTGCTGGATTTGCATTTTTCAGTAACGGAAAAAGAACTGAGGAAAGAAAAAGAAAAAAAATATAGCCATGAATTATACCGAAGATGCTGAGGATGCTGAAGAGGAGGAGGAGGAGGAGGAGGAGAAAAGATTGAGGAAACAAGGTAAACGAAAACAAGAAGAAAAAAAAAGAAGAATTTAAAGTAGGAGGAGAAGAAAAAGAGGAAAAAAGAGAGGAAAGGAAAATGGGAAAAGAGAGAAGAAAAGGAGATAAGAGAAACAAGGAAAATAAGAATAAAAAGGAGGAGGAAAAGAGGAAGGAAAAGGAGGAAGAGGAAAAGAAGAAACACACACACACACACACACACACACACACACACACACACACACACACACACACACAGTTTCATATCACATTCATAACAAAAAAAGATAAAAAAACAAAAACAAAAAATCTATAAAAACTCTGCCCTAATTTACAAAGATTAAAATTAAAACCAAACAAAAACAAAAACAAATAAAATAAAACACAGGTAACAAAATCGCCCCCTAAATGAAAGCTAATAATTACAGGTGAACTCTAAATAAATAAACCAATAATTAAATCTCAGCGAGCGCCATATTGCGTGTCGTTGCGTGGGATTGCGTGCGTGTGCGTGTGTGCGTGTGTGTGTTCGTATAGAGTTGTTATTGATAATGCGAGCAA
>NC_066550.1:12557044-12572044 GCF_024679095.1 Eriocheir sinensis | reverse complement strand
ATAATGAGAAATAAAGGAAACACGTAAAGATCTCTCTCTCTCACTTTCACTCACACGTAGACTCATTTTTCCTCCACACTCGATTATTCTTTCTTCCTCCTCCTCTTCCTCCTCCTCCTGCTCCTCCTCCTCCATTTCATCCTCCCCCTCCTCCTCCTCCTCCTCCTCCTCCTCCTCCTCCTCCACCAGAAGCTTTTGTGTTACATCAATAGATCGCTTTATCTCTGTCTACACACACACACACACACACACACACACACACACACACACACACACACACACACCAATACAAACATTTATCTCAGGTCTAGTTTGTTATTCATTCAGTTTGTTATTCACTCACTCCGTTTTCTGTCATTCAGTTTTCAGTCTCCGTTTTCCTTCATTCAGTATTCAGTCTACGTTTTCTTCCATTCATTTTTCAGTATTCGTTTTCTTTTCATTCATCATTGACTTCGTTTTCTTTTATTCATCGTTTATTATTCATCATTATTATTATTATTTCTTCACCTTTCATTGTTCTGCTCTCCATTTTCCTTATATTCATACTTTTTGTTCATCTCCATTGTTCTATTCATCTTTCTTTTTTTTCGTTTTTTCCTCACCTGTTATTAATCAAACCATAATTTTTTTTCTTTTACTTGTTTTCAATTCATTTACTTCCTTTTATTTTTCTTTCATACCTTCTAATTACCTACGTTGTTTTCCTTATCACTTTCCTTGTTTTTCGTTCTTTTCTTCACTTCCATTGTTTTCCTTCCTACTTATCCTTTTTTTCATTATATTTGTTTATGTACTTTGTTTTCTTTTTCATTTTCCCTTCTTTTCATTATTTTTCTTCACTTCCTTTGTTTTCCTCATTCTTTTTCCTTTATTTTCATTCTTCATTTTCATTTCTTTTCAATTCATCCACTATTTTCTTTTATTTTTCATCTGTTATTAATTACACCATCAATTCTTTTCTCTCTCACCTGTTTCCAATCACACTTTTTTTTCGGGTATTCCATCTCCGTCCCGGGAAACGGTTTGATATATTCCCGCTGTGCTTTTGTTCTTTGTGAAGGTCTATTGCATTGTTAGAAGGGTAGCACCACCACCACCACCACCACCACTATCACCACCATCATCACCACCACCATTACCAGAACCATAATTTTTCCACCTGTATTTTTACCTTTCGAGATGTATTGCGTATTTCTAGTTACGAATACTGCCTTGATTAAACATGATAAAATTTGTATTCAGGTAACAGTTTGATAGATAGAGACAGATAGATATAGAGATAGAGATAGATAGAGAAGTCTGCCCCATGTCGTTGGTAGCGCGGTTGAATCTATTTATAGTACCATCTCTCCGTCTGGTCTTTAAACATCTATACGGAAAGGTGTGTGCATATGAGAGAGGAGGAAAGAAAAAATACAGTCTGCCCCATTCCGTTGGTAGCGCGGTCGAATTTTTTTTACAGTAGTAGCGTCGCCGTCTGTATTCCCTTGTTTATACGGAAAGAAGCAGGGTTGGAAAAAAATCTTGATTAAAAAATAAATAAAAACTTGGCCAATGTTAAATGAAACCATATTTTGATATACATTACCCATGATGAGTTTTTCACATAAAAATCATAAGTAGGAATAATACTTCAATTTTTTTTATGCTTTTGAATATTTTCCTTGTAAGAGACGGCAATGATTCACTGGTGCCTGACCTGCTACAGGACCAGTACAGGATCAGTGCAGGGCAAGTAGACTTGATACTCGTCCTTTACAACTGGTTCACATGTTCTTCCTTCTTCCTTATATATATATATATATATATATATATATATATATATATATATATATATATATATATATATACACATGCAGATAAGATAAAGTTAACAAAACAATTAGAAAACAAACAAAATCGTACATGTAAGAACCATCCATCATTAACCTGTCTAACTTCTTACGTGTTTATATCTCCCGCAGGTCGTGAGAAAGAGATCAAGAACGCAAGAACCGAGAAAGAGAGAGTTGGATCCAAAGAGACAAAGAACTGAAACTCAAAACATACTCACACACAGCCACCCACCACCACCACCATTACTAACGCACCCACACCACCTTATAAACCAAACGTGAGCCACAAGGAAGCAATTTAAACCATGGAATCAGAGCAAACCACCATGGAAACTTGCCACCACGAATCTAAAGTGACCGAAGTGATGTGTCGAAGTGTTACAAGTGGAAGCTGCATGGGGGACGTTGTGAAGTAAGGGTGTTTATAAGTGTTTTGTAAGTGGTGAAGTGGTGTGGTGTGTTTCATGGGACTTTGATTCGTGTTTTTTGTGTTTCTGTGTGTGTGGAAGGTTGGTGTTTTTAAAGTGGGTGTTAAGTGTGGTGGGAATGACTTAAGTGGCCGTGGAAGGATTAACAAAGAGAAAGTGTAATAAGCGGAAGGAAAGTGAAGGAAGGGTCAAAGAAGAATAAGTGAAAGGAAATTAAAAACAAAACAAAACAAAAGAAAGTGGAAAAGTGACGAAGAGAGGAAGATAAATATAAACAAAAAAATACTAAAGGAAAAAAAATGATAGAGTGAAGTGGAATAGGAAAAAAAAACCGAAGAAACAGGAGAAAGTTAAGCAAAAAACATGAAACAGTAAAGTAAGAAAAAAAAAATAAGAAGACGGGAAGAAAATGGAGTACTGAAACATATCTATCATGAAAACAAACATAGAAAACATGACATCCTAAACCAGCTAATAAAGAAAACGGGAAAAAAACACACTTGACGAAACAGAAAACGAAGAAAACGGGATCATGAGAAACAGAGAACGGGAAACGGAAGTGCCGAACCGTAACACATATCAAAGAGGAACGAAACGGCGATAAAAAAGGAAAACAGGAAACGAAACTGAAACCGGATGAGCGTGTGAAGCTGAAACCAAGTGCCCAACGAAACCATATCAATTAGTGCGGTAGCGAAACTAAGGTGAAACACAGGTAGACAAATGAGCTAATAGAAGAAATAGAAATAGAGGAAATAGAAGCTAATTAGAAGATGATTTAGAAGTAGTGAAATATAATATAGTACAAAAATAATACACGAAACGCTAAAATTAACAAAACGGATATTTAGGAGACGAGAGAAAAGGGGAAAGAAGACGATTTTGAGAAGAGAGAATTAACGAAGATAAATAATAAGAAAAATAAACTAGAAAATAACGAATAACGAAGGAAAGAGAGAGAGAGAGAGGGAGACAAGTGAAGGAGTGTGCGTGGAAGGAAGAAGGAAATGACCAGTGAAGGAAGGAAGGAAAGGAAGGAAAACTTGAAGGAAAAATAAGGAAAAGAAACGAGAGAAAATTAACGCGAAAAAAGTGGAGAAGTGAAGAGAAGTGAAAAAAAACGAAGAGAAAAGAGAGAAAAGGGGGGAGAAAACAAACAGACAAACAAACGAACTCACATATCACACACGCACACGCACCCATGTATGTATGTATGTACGTGTGTGTGTATTCCCCTTTTGGTCTAGTTTTGCCAAAAGACTGAAAGAATAAAACACAGAGAGAGAGAGAGAGAGAGAGAGAGAGAGAGAGAGAGAGAGAGAGAGAGAGAGAGCGTGACCAACCCCCATTTCCAACTCAAGTTTCTGTACCTGCGTCCGTGTCCTCCCTAAACACACTCACGCACGCACACACGCAAACCTCAACAACCCCGCGACACGCACACACAAACACACGCACACTCACAAGCACATTCCCCTAAGATAACAAACGAGAACATTTTATTTTATTTTCTTAACAAATTACCCGGAGAAAACAAAATATAGTTAAACATATGTAAAGAAGAAAATTTAGACCCCCGAAACAAAGGAATATATTAGTTAGTGTCACAAAAAGGGGAAATATTAGCTGAAAGAAATATTTACACCCCACAAAATGATATAATATTCGCCCCTTCAGAAAGATATTACCACATTCCCGCCTTGGACGAAACAGCTATGCCTTGAAAATATCAGTACACTCCCCTAGAATTTAATAACTATCTACAGGACAGTAAAACAAAATATATTTCCCGACGGATAACATTACCGCCTCCCCTCCCGGTAAAACGACAGTGCAAGACGATATTAGCCCCCAAGTGAAAATAGAAAATGGTGTTTCCACTTATAGAAAATTATATTCACCTCTCCCAGTAAAAAATAGTAATTAGATACCCATGCAGAAAATAATATTACTGCCTCCCCCAGAAAGAAAATAATATATACCCCAACAAATTAAATTACATATTCCCCGTAACTTCCCTCAAATATTTACCCCCTAATTAAAAAAAGTCCTCATATATGATAAATTTTCCTCTCCTTAATAAAACTAAGAATCAGTATTAAAACTCTCCTCCCCCAAAAAATAACATTAACCACCCCAAAATAATATAACCCCCCCCAAAAAATTAAAAACGAATGTCATATCAAATTTTCCAAGTTCTAGATGTTTTGGTTCCAGTTCCCTAAAGTTACAAGTTAAACCCAGTGTGCTAAATAGTTACCCACCACACTCCCAGGTAAGGTTAATTAACGTTTCTAGGTTTACATAGACGCCCTGTGGACCCGAGTTACTCCAATAATCAAAGTTAATTCCATAGAAGATTTATATTGTTATTTCTTTCTAAGTGTGCGTAGAAAGTAATTTAATTCTCCTCGTTCATTTCTGAGTGTCAGTAGAAGTAACAGAATTCTCCCAGAGTTCAAGAGTCAATGGTTTCCTAGGTGTTTCTTTCTCAGTGTCTGTAGAAAGTATCTTAGTTATCACAAAAATCAAGAGTAAATGATTTCCTAGTTGTGTCCTCCGTGTCATAACAAAATATAACTAATCAAAAACAAAATGAAGTGATTTCCTAAGTATGCTTATCTAAATGTTAATACAAGTTAATTTTTCCACAAAGCAATATCAGATGTTTTCCAAGATTATAGCGCCCACTTAACTCGTCCCAAAGAAAGCGAGACAAATGATTTCCTAGTTGATAACAGCCACCAGAGTCTCTTTTGTTGTACGAGACCCAGATAGTTGTTTCCATTCGTTCACAAAGAAACCCAGATTGATGTCCAGTATTTTGTATTTATATATAATATGTATTCAAGTTTAACTCATTTATAACTCACCAGCACATTAATTTATAAGTCGCCGTAACCAAAGATTAGTCTAACCCACATATCAAAGTCCCTGAGCCGAGAACATCCCTAGAAGCTACAGATAAGCTCCTCAGACCCACGATATTAGGACTCTCCTCTCTCACACACACCTACCGGTCTTTCGAACACACTAACACGCCCACGCAACTCCTAGGATTACACGCACGCAAAAAATACTTAAGACAAAAAAAATTACGCTAACCCAACCACCACCACAACCTCTGAAGACACGATTCTGAACACGGAAATACCCAATACACTTCCCTGGAAAATATGACATAACGAAACAAAGAAGAAATTTACTTGATTGTGACACGTTCTGGAAAATACTCAAATTGGAAACGTGCCCAAACCAAGAGAGAAAAAAGAGAAGAGAAGGAAAGAAGAATAGTGAAGAAATAAGAGAAAATACATATTGGAGTAAAACAAAGAGAAGAAAAAAGTGAAAAAAATGAAAAGTATGAAGAAAGTAGAAATTGAAAAGTGAAAATATAAAAAAGGAAAAGGGAAGGAAAAAAAAGTGAAAATTTATACAACCACTTCTCAAACTGCACCAAACACACCACGATTCGAACCACTCCGCAATTAGAACCACTTCAAACCATACCAAAACTTAACCACAAAACCCACAACTCCACAATCACTCCACAAGTTAAACCAGCCCACCAATCAAACCCTTCCACAAACTGAACCACTCCACAACCAAACCAGACCAACTTACACATCCCAAAAGACATCCCATCACCCCAAGGATCACCCCACCAAAGAACCACATACCCCACATATCCCAACCCCAACGGCCCATCCCCCCAATACAGAACTCAGCACCGATTATGAAGGGGGTCTAACGCCTCTCAGTGCTGGCCTCGGGAAGTGCTGAGTGCTGAGTGCTGAGACGATGGAGGGTCAGATGGTGAAGGAGGTGGCGGTGGCGAGGCGAAGAAGAGGAGGCGTCACTATCTTTCACCACCTTTCTTCGTCTGTGGTGGTGATGGTGATGGTGGTGGTGGTGATGGTGGTGATGTCCCTACCGCATATGGCGTCTGCGCTGTGGCTTGGTGAGTGTTTTTTGGTGTTTGTTTGTGCGTTTGTGTGTTTGTTTGGTCTTGATGATAATAATGCTCTCTCTCTCTCTCTCTCTCTCTCTCTCTCTCTCTCTCTCTCTCTCTCTCTCTCTCTCTCTCAAACTTGAATTATTGTAGTTTGATGTTGTTACTAGTTTGTGTGTGTGTGTGTGTGTGTGTGTGTGTGTGTGTGTGTGTGTGTGTGTGTGTGTGTGTGTGTGTGTGTGTGTGTGTGTGTATTGATTGACTGATAGACAGGAACGCTCTCTGGGTACCAACAAAGAGAGAGAGAGAGAGAGAGAGAGAGAGAGAGAGAGAGAGAGAGAGAGAGAGAGAGAGAGAGAGAGAGAATGATTTCCCTCAAGTATGCATCCATTGTCGTTTTTTGGAAGAGGAGGAGGAGCAGGAGGTGGAGGAAGAAGAAGAGGAGGAGCAGGAGGAGGAGGAGGAGGAGGAAGATTAGAACAGTTTAGAGGAAGAGATAAAAAAAAAAATAGATATTGTCCAAGAATTCCTCACTTCAAAATTTAACACTCTTCTTTATTCCTCTTTCCTTTCCTTTACGTTCTTTATCTATCTGTTTATCTATCTATCTATATCTCTACGCACTTATTGTTGTTATTTTCCTCACTTTACCTCTAACTTTTTTTCTTATTTTTTTTTCTTTAATATTATTCGGTCGGGATTTCGTTCACACTCGCAGATTGGAACGACACAAGTTTTTTCTCTCTCCTCTTGACTCACATCCCTCCCTCTCTCCTTCCCTCACTCACTCATCACTCCTCTCTCTCTCCCTCTCCTAGGCGGGTGTGACGGCGCCCTGGGTATGGAGTCTGGCATGATCCCGGACAACGCCATCACCGCCTCCTCCTCTCATGACCACATCGTCGGCCCACATAACGCGAGGTGACGTACTCTGAGCCTGTTTTGTATTGATTGACCTACCTATTCTACCCGTGTCACGTGTGCACCTGTATTCCTCGATTTCTTGTTTTTCATATTTTTCACTTAAGGACATGTTAATAGGTTCAGGTAATACTTCTCACCTTTTTCCTCTTGTTTACCTGTTTGTGTTGTGTGGCACCTGTTCTACCTGTGATATTTGATTTACTTGTTTTTCGTATGTCACCTGGTTTTAATTGATTGATTACTTAACCTATTTTTTTCTGTCTTACCTGAAGTATACCCGTATTCGTGTTACCTGTTCTTGTTTTTTTCACTTAGTTATATTAAGCTTTACCTGATTTACTTGATTAGGATACAGGTAGTTTATTTTTGTACCTGTGTTAAAGATTCTGCAGGTAAGGTGAGTATGAGGGTTTTAGGGGTTGATTGTGTTACCTGATGTATACCTGTATTCGTGTTACCTCTTCCTGTTTTTTCACTTAGTTATATTAAGCTTTACCTGATTTACTTGATTAGGATACTGGTAATTTATTTTTGTACCTGATTTACTTGATTAGGATACTGGTAATTTATTTTTGTACCTGTGTTAAAGATTCTGCAGGTAAGGTGAGGTAAGCGGTTGATTGTGTTACCTGATGTACCTGTATTCGTGTCACCTGTGCATATTTTTTTCACCTAGTTATATCAAGCTTTACCTGATGTGCTGGATTAGGTCACAGGTATAGCTTATTTTTGTACCTGTGTTAAAGATTCTGCTGGCAAGGTTAGGTAAGGTGTTATGGCGGTTGATTATCTTAGTATCTGATCTCTTGGGATTCAGGGAGCGTGTTACAATATTTACCTTTAATTTGACAGTTACCTGCTTTGATTCCCTTTATCTTTTAACTTCCTATCTTAATTTTAACTTCCAATCTTATCTTTATTCGCGTCGTATTTGCATATCTCACTTTTCATACGTATTACACGCCCAGTTTTTCATAATATTCACACGTTGTAATAATAATTTAATACCTCCTCACCGTTTTCCATTTTTGATTTTTCATAAGCAAGACAAAAAAAAACCCCCAAGAAAACAAGAACCTCACCCCAAACTCCGCTTCCTGCCCGTGATTTGTGTCTTAATTTTAATGTTTGCTGAGTCGCCTTGTATCTCATCATCATCATCATCATCAGGTTACTTAATGAAGCCCGTAATTGGTGGCCCTTTTGTCTACGGGGATTGGAGGGAAAATTAGGGAGAGAAATTAGGAGGAAAGTGAAGGAAGGAAGGACTCGAGTTTCTTTGTTAGCGAGAGAGAGAGAGAGAGAGAGAGAGAGAGAGAGAGAGAGAGAGAGAGAGAGAGAGAGAGGATAGAGAAAATGAGGAAGAAAGTGAACGGAAAAAAGTAGTAAAGTGAAAATTAAGAAGAGAAAAAGAATAAAAATGGAAAAAGGGAAATAAATAGGAAGAAAAGGTTAAAATATTGGTTAAGAAGAGAAAAAAGAGAAAGAAAGAGAATAAATAAAAGAAATTGGGATGAAACAGACAAAAAATAACGGAACCTGGAAACACAAAGAGAGAGAGAGAGAGAGAGAGAGAGAGAGAGAAACAAGAGCTATCAGAATACTTCGAAAATAGTTTACACACACAAGACGAGAAAGAAAGAAAGAAAAAAAGAAAAAGAAAGAAAGAAAGAAAGAAAGAAAGAAAGAAAAAGAGAATAAAACAACATCGAGAGTTAGCCCCGTGTGTGTGTGTGTGTGTGTGTGTGTGTGTGTGTGTGTGTGTGTGTGTGTGTGTGTGTGTCTATGAATAATAATGAGAGTTTTATTCATAATGGCCACACGCTTCTCACTTCCCTTCATTCATTATATATTCAAGTTCCTTTAGTCCGTGTTTTTTTCTTCCTTGTTTTTTGTTTTTGTTTTGTTTTGTTGATTTGCGTCCCTTTGTGTACGTATTTTACATCGGTTTTTTTTCGTTTTTTTTTGTATTTCTTTCTTTGTTTTTTTTCTATTTTCTTTTGCTTCCTTGTTTTTGAATTTTACTTATTTTTCTTTTTTATTCCTTTATTGTTTTTTTTTCTTTAATTTTTTTTAATTTTTTGTGTTTATTTGCATTTCCTCTGTTTATCTTTTTTTCTTTCTTATTCTTTTTATTGTTTTTTCTTTCATTTTATTATTTTTTTTATTTGTTTATTTGGATTTCCTCTGTTTATCTTTTTTTTTGTTTCCTTTGTATTGCTTTTCCTTTTCGCTTGTTTTTCCTTTTTCTCTTCTTTTTTTCCTTCGCTTCGTTTCCTTTTAGTTTTCTTTTTTTCTTGTTTCTTATTTTATTTATCTTTGTTAAATTATTTTTTCTTGGCACGTTTTTTTTATTTTTCGTTTTCACATTCGAATTATTCTTTTACTTTTTCTTTTCTTTCTTTCTTTCTTTCTTTCTTTCTTTCTTTCTTTCTGTATTATTTTTTTAGTACATTTCTTTGCACCTGGAAAATAAAAAAAATAATTGAGAGAGAGAGAGAGAGAGAGAGAGAGAGAGAGAGAGAGATAACATAAAACCTTTCTCGATCGTTATGTTTCCTTGGAATCCTCCGTGACCCAGACAAACAAACAAACAAACAAACAAACAAACAGAGACAACAGTTCTTTAAGATTTTTGTACCCTGACCAGTTCTCTCTCTCTCTCTCTCTCTCTCTCTCTCTCTCTCTCTCTCTCTCTCTCTCTCAGGTGTACTAAAATGGTCCAGGGTGCGGCCAACACAGCGCTGGCCTCTCCTAAGATATCGCCGCGCGCCGTCCAGTGTGATACAAGCTGTACATTTGTAAACATGAATGAGATTTAGGGTCGAGCTTGCATTTGTGAGTGTTTCCCTCTTCTACTCTCTCTCTCTCTCTCTCTCTCTCTCTCTCTCTCTCTCTCTCTCTGTTTTTCTTTTTTTTCTTGTTTTCTTTTTGCTTTTTAATGTTTTTTTCGCTGTTTTGCTTTTTCTAATGTTTATCTTTTGTTGTTTTCGTTTTTTTCTTTCTTTTCTTTGCTTTTTGTTGTCTTTTCTTGTTTTAGTTTTTTCTGTGTTGGTTTATATGTTTTTTTCTTTCTTTCCTTTGTTTATCTGCCTTTTCCTTTCTTTTTTCTCTCTTCTCTCTTTCTCTCTCATCCAATCTCATATTCTTTTGCCTATTTTCTTCATTATCCGTTTAATCATAATTTGTCTTCTCTCTCTCTCTCTCTCTCTCTCTCTCTCTCTCTCTCTCTCGTTATGCGCAAAATGTAAACGAAGTCGAATGTTTTTTTTATCTCTCAATAGAACAAAAGTTTACAAGCTCTACACAGTCATATATTTTTCCCTTCTCTATTTTTTCCTTTCCTTTTTTTTCCTAGGCGGCGAGAACCCTTTGAAAACAGGTTAATTTGAATGTATAATTTGAAGGACTCGTCTCATTCACGTCCTGATAATTTTTTCTGGTGTAAGATATTTTTTTTCAGGGCATAATGGGAAGAATTTGAATGATCCTTTATAATCTTTGCAACTTTTCTTTATTTTTCTTTGCTCGTTTTTTTTTTTGTTTTGTTCTGGGTTTTGTAACTTTTAATTTTGGGAGTGGAAAGTGTGATGATAATTCCTCCTTCTGTTATGATACAAAAAGAAAAAGAAAAGAAAGGGAAAGGAGAGGAAAGGAAGGGAAAAGGTAGAAGAGGAGAAGAATGCTGACCCGGAGGTAGAAGAATAAAAAGAAGTAGAAAAAAATAAGAAAAGAAACAAGAGATATATTAATGCATGGAATGAAAAGAGAAGGAATGGAAAAGGAAGATGAGGAGGAAAAACATAAACTGGAGAAAGAAAGAAAACTAAAAAACGAAGAAGGAAAGGAAAGGAATGAAAAGGAAATTAAAAAGAAGAGGAAGAGGAAGGAAAAGAAGAGCTGGAGAAATAAATAAAAAGACACTTATAACACATGAAAAGGAAAGGAAAGAAAAGGAAAGAAAAAAGAAGAGGAAGAGGAGAAAGAAGAGCTGAAGAAAGAAAAAAGAAAGACACTTATTACACATGAAAAGGAAGGGAAAGAAAAGGAAAGTAGAGTTTTACCAAATAACAACCAAGGAAAAAAAATAAATAAAAAAAGAGATATATAGTGAAATCTTAGAAAATTGAAAAATAACAAGAAGAAAGACAAATTATTAAGTTTCAGCGAAGAAAATACACAAAAAAAGAAATTAAGAAAGTTTCAAACGATGTCAAGAAAGAAGAAGAGAAGGAGGAAGAAGAGAAAGAGGAATTGGAGTAACATAAATAACAGGAAGAAGCAGTAGAAGAAGAGAGAGAAAAAAAAACCCGAAAGATATGTAAATGCAAGAAAAGGAGAGGAAGAAGAGAGAGAGAGAGAGAGAGAGAGAGAGAGAGAGAGAGAGAGAGAGAGAGAGAGAGAGAATAAAAAAACCCGAAAGATATATAAATGCAAAATACGAGAGAATGCAAGCAAGGAAGAAAAGAAGGAAGAGAGGGGGAATAAGATAAAGGGAGAGGGGAAGGGAGAGGGGAGAGAAAGAAGGGGAGGAAGGGAGGGAAGAAGAGTTAGCCCGATCGGAAATACATAAGACAAATAGGAGAGTCTGAATGTAAACGATCGGGGCACGGAGGGAAGGGAAGGGAAGGGAAGGGCTGGGAAGGGAAGGGAAGGGGTGGGAAAGGAAGGGAAGGGAAGGGAAGGAATGGAAAGGTTGGGAGGGGAAAGGTTGGGAAGGAAAGTGTTGGAAAGGGAAAGGAAGGGAAAGGTTGGGAAGGGAAGGGATGGGATGGGAAGGGAGGGTAGAGGAGGAGGAGGAGGAGGAGCTTTAGAAAGAGTGGAAGGGAAAGGAAAGGAAGGGAAGATGAGGGAAGGGAGGGAAACAGAAGGGAAATGTTGGGAAGGGAAGGGAAGGTGAGGGAAGGGAAGGGAAGGGGAAGGGAAGGGAAGGGAAGGGACGGGACGGGAGGAGAGGGGAAGGAAAGGAAAGGGTACTAAAGGGAAGGGAAGGAAAGGAAAGAGAAGGAAAGGGAAGGGAAGGAAAGGGAGAGGATGGGAAGGGAAGGGATGGGAAGGGAAGGAAAAGGAAAGGAAAAGAAAGGGAAGGGAAGGAATGGGAAGGGGAGAGGAAGGAAGGAAGGAGATAAAATGGAAAAACAGAGAAAGAGGCTGAGAAAAGGATGGGAAAAGAGGGGAAAGAGATGAAAGGAAGGGAAAGAGAAGGGATAGAAAGAAAATATTTAAAACCCGCTTAATTACGTGAAGGAAAAAAATAGACTACACAGAAAAAAATAATATATAGAAGGAAAACATACAAACGAAAGATACTGTGAAGGAAAAGAAAAGAAAAGTGCATAGAGGAAAATATAACATTGAAAAGAAAATATAGAAAAATAGGAATAGGAAAAGAATAGTTAGAAAAAATATAAAGAGAAAATAAATAACATTGAAAATAAAATATAGAAAAATAGGAATAGGAAAAGAATAGTTAGAAAAATGTAAAGTGAAAATAAAATAACGTTTAAAAAATATTATAGAGGAAGGAAAAGGAAAAGAAGGCTATTTAGAAAGGAAGAAAACAACAACAACAAAAAAAAAGAAATTCATTGAAACGGAAAATAAAGAACAGGAAAAGAAACAGGAAAAAACAGGAAAAAAACAAGAAAAATAAATGAAAAAAAATCTCTCAAAGTCGCTTGAAGGGAAAGAAAAAAAAAAGAGAAAAAAAGAGGAAGGACAAAACTTTTTTAAGGCCCGAATTTTGTCGTAATTAAGAAGACATTAGGCAAAAAGGAGAGGGGGGAGGAGGAGGAGGAGGAGGAGGAGGAGGAGGAGGAGAGGAAAGGGACAAAAGGGGAAGGGAAAAAGGGAAGGAAATCAATAACAGTTAGGATTGTTTTATTTTTTGTTTTCCTATTTTTTCTTACTTTCTTGATTTAGTTTTCTTTTTTTTGTCTTACATTTTTTATTTTCCCTTTCTCATTTTTGTTGTATCTTATTTTCCTGCATTTTCCTTTTGTTTTCTTAATTCGTCTTGGTTTTCTTTATTTTCCTTTTTTGCATACTCATATCTTATTTTTCTTTATTTTTCTTTTCTCATTTTCTCTATCTTATTTTTCTTATTTTTCTTTATTTTTCCTTTCTCATTTTCTCTGTATCTTATTTTTCTGCATTTTCCTTTTGTTTTCCTAATTCGTCTTGCTTTTCTTTATTTTCCTTTTTTTTCATGCTCGTATCTTATTTTTCTTTATTTTTCCTTTCTCATTTTCTCTGTATTTTATTTTTCTGCATTTTCCTTTTGTTTTCTTTATTCGTCTTGTTTTTCTTTATTTTTCGTTTCTTTTTCATGCTCATCTTATTTTTCTTTCTTTTTTTGTTGTTATATTTATTTTTCTTAGTTTTCTGTTTTCTTTTACTTTTTCTTACTTTCTTACTTATTCTTTCTTCATATTTATTTTTCTTTGATTTTCTTTCTTATTGTTTTTATCTTTTGTTTTCTTTTCAATTATTTTCTTTTTTATTATTTCGTCCGTTGGATTTCAAATTGAACACACACACACACACACACACACACACACACACACACACACACACACACACACACGCAATTGTAACTAATCTTCTTTTCAATTCTTTATTTCTTTTTTGCTTCAAACTCAAAACGAATGAAATAAAAAAGTTATTGGCAAAGGGCTTAAAAATGATGAGTTTGGTATTTCTCTCTCTCTCTCTCTCTCTCTCTCTCTCTCTCTCTCTCTCTCTCTCTCTCTCGGTCGTTTAGGGAGAGAGAGAGAGAGAGAGAGAGAGAGAGAGAGAGAGAGTAGGTGTGCATTAGTTCGTGGTGTGATCTCTCTCTCTCACTCTCTCACTTTGCTGGCTCACTTCCCCTCTTCTCTTTTTTTTTTCCTCCCTCCTTTCTTTGCACTTAACTTTTCCTCCCCGTCGCTCCTCCTCCTCCTCCTCCTCCTCTTCCTCCTCCTCCTCTTCTTGTTCCTCCTCCTCCTCTTCTTTCTTCTCGTCCCTTTCCTCCTCTCATTCATTTCAACATACTTCCCTTCTCTTCCTCTTCTTCCTTCACCTCCTCTTCTTTCTCCTCCTCCTCCTCCTCCTCCTCCTCCTCCTCTTTAAGTTCCTGTTTCTCTTTCTCTTCCTTCTTTTCATCTCTTTTGTTCTCTGTTTCGTTCCCTCCTCCTCCTCCTCCTCCTTCTCCTCCTCTTCTTCTCCTGATCCACTTCTCTTCATTAGCTTTCTCAGTCACGCGGAAAATACAATGTCATTTACCGGTCTCTTATTATTATCTCTCTCTCTCTCTCTCTCTCTCTCTCTCTCTCTCTCTCTCTCTCTCTCGTATTTTCACTTTTTCTTACTTTTTTTACCTTTTTTTCACTTTTTTTTCTTAGTTTTCTTATTTTTTTGTTTTGTTTTCTTTTATTTTCTTTCTTTGCATTGACATTCTCTCTCTCTCTTTCTCCCTTCTCTCTCTTCTCTCTCTCTCTCTCTCTCTCTCTCTCTCTCTCTCTCTCTCTCTCTCTCTCTCTCTCTCTCTCAGTAACAGGCTGGATAGGAGAAAATGTCTAATGGGCGAGAAATAATTGAATTCAGACACAAACTTCAACAGCATTAATCTTGTTGGGGAGATGATGAGGGTGGGGAGAGGAGGAGGAGGAGGAGGAGGAGGAGGGAAGGGAAGACGAGGGAGAAAGGACGAATGGAGGAAGGGTAGGTTAAAGGCCTGTGATGAGGGAGTGAGGGAGAGGAGAGGGGAGAGAGAGAAAGAGGGGAGAGAGAAGGAAGACAGGTAAAGAGGGGAGAGGAAGAGGAAGAGAGTACGATAGATTGAAGATGATCTGCTGATGAGGGGAGGGAAGATTGAGGG
>NC_066550.1:12552044-12554544 GCF_024679095.1 Eriocheir sinensis | reverse complement strand
TTAGTAATTGATTTTATTTATTCTTATATTATTAACCATTACTTTCAATATTTTTTTCTTATCTGAATGTCTAACTTTTTATTATCTAGCTTTTATTTATTTTCTATCTTCCTATCCATCATTTTCTCTTTCTTTTCATCGTATTCGTCATAACTTTTCTTAACTTTATTTCTCTCTTTCTACTGGTCACAAATTAAATGTTATTCCTTATTCTATAGAAATTTTATCAACTCACCGTTTCTTTCATAATCCTCATCTTATTTTTCTCAATATTTTCATCTTATTGGTCATATTTATTATTTCTTTATTTATTTTCACATTATTTCCTTTTTGTTCAACTACGTTCTCATCTTATTGACTTTGATATGTTTTTTTATAGTTATTTTCATCTTAGTAGTCATCTTTATTTCGTTTATTTCTATTTATCTTCGTTTTATTGCCCATTATTTCTTTCAGTCCTAATTTCTTCTCATTTTCCCGCTGTGATTATTTTTATTTTATTTTCCCTTCAAAACTTATCGGGCATAAAACTTGTCCCTCTCATTTTCTTTTCATTTTTTTCTCTCTCGTCTTAATTGGGAGTCGCTGCTTCTGACCCCTTCCACGAACCCCACATCGAGCCTCGTAATCATTCTCTCTCTCTCTCTCTCTCTCTCTCTCTCTCTCTCTCATAAGGCTTATTTTCTTTTTATTTTAGGTTTTTGATGTGCTTTGACCTGTATGTGTGTGTGTGTGTGTGTCTGTGAGAGAGAGAGAGAGAGAGAGAGAGAGAGAGAGAGAGAGAGAGAGAGAGAGAGAGAGAGAGAGAGAGAGAGTAGAATATCTTAAACTCCACATCATTCAACAAAAAAAAAGAAAAAAAAACTCGTATTACTGAAAACAAACAAATAAGAAAAAAACCCAGAAAGAATGTTGGTATTAAAGAAAACAAAACAAACAAAACAAACAAAACAAACACATAAACAAACAAACAAACTTGGTCCTCAACTCCACGGCATCAGTTTTGGTCCCAACTTCTCGTATCCGACATGTAGTAAACGTGTACCGCTCCTGTCCTGGTCTTGTATTGGCATGTATTAGTTAGATCGATGAGGAGGAGGAGGAGGAGGGGATGAAAGTAAATGGGAGGAAGAGGAAGAGTAATGGAGCGTGAACAGAAAAGAGAATGGGAGAGATGAAAGGGAAAGAGAAAAAGATGAATGGGGTGAAAGAGGAGGAGGAAGAGGAGGATGAATGGAAAAGGAAAGGACTTGAGAGAACGAACGAAATTGAGGAAAAGGGAAATTATACATGAAAGGAGAAAGGGAAAGTTGGAAGGAAAGAGGAAGGAGGAGCATCAAGAGGAGGAGGAAGAGGAGAAGGTCTGTTTGGAATGTGTGCGGTATGGAACGTGTATGATTCCTGTTTTGTCCGTGGAATGTAGAAAGGGAAGGGAAGGAGGCATATGGAATGGTAGGCTTGGGTTGATTAGCTTCCGTGTAGCAGTGGTAGTAGTAGTAGTAGTAGTAGTAGTAGTAGTAAGGAGGAGTTACTTTTGGAAATACTGAGAAACATGATTAAGTATACAGAAAGGGAGATTTGAAGAAAGCAATGGGAAGGAAAGAAAAAAAAATCACAAAAAAGAAAAACAAAAATTAAGAATCAAAATTAAGTAAAAAAGGGAAAATGTGAAGGAGGAAAACAAGAAAACAAAGATTAGCAAAGAAATGGAAAAAACAACAACTTACAAGAGAAAGAGAGAGAGAAAAAACAAAACAAAAAACAGTATTAGTATTAGCATCAATGATAGTATTAGTGTTAGCAGTAGTAATAACATCTCCATCAATTCCTTTTTTATCCCCTATCGCGGTGTAGAGAGCCAATTATTTTTTCCGCACCCTTCACCTCACATAAAAACACACACATCCATTGAGCATCACCATAAAGCCAAACACTTCACACGGCCCGTCAATCCGCGTGTAATTGCCTCCGACCCGTGGCTGTTACGACGCTGCCCGCTGATAGGCGCTAATGGTCCTCACAGCATTGCCATGGAAGGGATAAACACTATTGCCCTGGGCGCTATCAACAGAAGGGGAATCCACATGGCGCATTGGTTAGTGTGTGTATCTATGTTTGAATGTGTCCTAGGGTTCGATTCCGTGTTTAGGAGGTTGGCACAGAGGTCATGAGTTAGTTTTATTTGGGTATTTGATAGTATTTGATTTATGGGGACACCTCCTTCTCCTCCTCCTCCTTCTACTTCTCCTCCTTCTACTTCTCCTCCTTCTCCTCCTCCTCCTTCTATTCCTCCTCCTCCTTCTTCTTCTTCTTCTTCTTCTTCTTCTTCTTCTTCTTCTTCTTCTTCTTCTTCTTCTTCTTCTTCTTCTTCTTCTTCTTCTTCTCCTTCTCCTCCTCCTCCTCCTCCTCCTCCTCCTCTTCCTCCTCCTCCTCCTCTCTTCTCATTTCTATTTTTGTAATTTTTTCTTTGTTAACCTTTCTTCTTTTATCTTATTATTTT
>NC_066550.1:12550708-12551944 GCF_024679095.1 Eriocheir sinensis | reverse complement strand
CTTCTTCTTATTCATTCATCTTATTCATTCTCCATCCCCATCTTTCACGTCATCATCCGTACGCTATCTCTACCCCTTCACCCTCCTTCCAACAGACACCTTCTCGACAAAGACATCTCGTGGGACAGAAGGGTCTCCGGGGCTATCGGGGCGATGTTTTTCTGTGGCTGTCGTCTGTGGACCCCTCTGCTACGAGCAATGGACCTGTTGCCTTCCATACCCGTCTACATCATCAAGGTGTTATGTTTTTACCTCGCCCAGCGGTATACTGTACTGAGCTTGTGTGAAGGGTTTTGGAAGCTGTGATGATGGTGGTGGTGGTGATGGTGATGGGGGTGATTGTGGTGGTGGTGGTGGTGGTCAAGGAGTAATGATGGTAGTGGTGGTGGTGATAATGGTGGTGAAAAGACCAGATTGAGGGTGGTGGTGGTGGTGGTGGTGGTGATGGCAAAAAATAAGGAAAAAAATATACACCATCCAAAAATAAGATTAATAGATATAAGTAGATTGATGGAACGGTGGCCCTCAGCAGCAAGGAGAAAGCCCAGCTGCTGGCCAGCCTCTTTGCCAGGAAGATGAAGGTGGACGGTCCCAGTCTGAAACTGCAGTGTGAGGAGACTGTCACCAAGGTGGAGGTGACGTCCTGCTGAGAGGGCTAAACACCCAGAAGGCGACCGGCCCCGATGACATCAGCCAGCACCTACTGAAGGAATGTGCCCACGAGCTGGCTGCCCCTCTCACCACAGTCTTCTCTGCCTGCCTTCGGGAAGACATGGCCATCGGTTTAGAAAGAGGCTCGGGTGGTTCCCGTCTATAAGAGGAGCTCCTGGTCTGAACCCTAAAACTACCGACCCATATCCCTGCTCTCCGTGGTGGGGAGAATGTTCGAGAAGGTCGTGGCAGACGTAGTCTGTTGCCATCTCAAGGACAACTACTCCCCTCGGACCAACAGCTTGGGTTCAGACCTGGCCGGTCCATCTCTGATCTGCTGATGCTCCTCACCAAGAGCTGGCAGGACGCCCTTGACGACGTCCTGGACACTGTCGTGGTGGCCCTGGGAATAGCGGGTGCCTTTGACAGGGTGTGGCACGAAAGCCTTCTCGAGAATTTCCGCGCAAAGGGCATCCAAGACTACCTCCTTCAGCTCCTAGGAGACTACCTGCAAGGAAGGACCCTCCAGGTTGTCGTCAAACGGGCAGGCATCCTAATCCCTGCCAGTGGAGGCATCAGTGCCAC
>NC_066550.1:12528208-12545708 GCF_024679095.1 Eriocheir sinensis | reverse complement strand
GGGTATCTTCAAACACATGATAGCCAGAGCCTTATGGTATAAATCAACAAAGAATGACCTCACTTTGCAGTATGGAAAGTCTCATTAGTAAGGAAGCATATATGAATTTTCTGAGTCAAGACCTATAGTAACTGTTTGGAGTTTTGTTAGGTTAAGTTTAGGGTATCCTCAAAAACATGATAGCCAGCACCTTATGGTATAAATCAACAAAGCTGTTGTTGGTTTGTTGTTTGTAGTTAGGGGTATCTTCAAACACATGATAGCCAGAGCCTTATGGTATAAATCAACAAAGAATGACCTCGCAACTGTTTGGGGTTTTGTTAGGTTAGGTTAGGTTAAGTTTAGGGTGCCTTCAAACACATGATAGCCAGCACCTTATTATATAAATCAACAAAGAATGACCTCACTATGTTGTGTAGAAAGTCTCATTAGTAAGGAAGCATATATGGATTTTCCGAGTCAAGACCTATAGTAACTGTGTGGGGTTTTGTTAGGTTAGGTTAGGTTAAGTTTAGGGTATCTTCAAACACATGATAGCCAGCACCTTATGGTATTAATCAACAAAGAATGACCTCACTTTGCAGTATAGAAAGTCTCATTAGTAAGGAAGCGTATATGAATTTTCTGAGTCAAGACCTATAGTAACTGTGTGGGGTTTTGTTAGGTTAGGTTAGGTTAAGTTTAGGGTATCTTCAAACACATGATAGCCAGCACCTTGTGGTATAAATCAACAAAGAATGACCTCACTTTGTAACATAGAAAGTCTCATTAGTAAGGAAGCATATATGAATTTTCTATATTTTTTCTAAAGTAATTGTTTGGGGTTTTGTTAGGTTAAGTTTAGGGTATCTTCAAACACATGATAGCCAGTACTTTATGGTATAAACCAACAAAGAATGACCTCACTTTGCAGCATAGAAAGTCTCATTAGTAAGGAAGCATAGATGATTTTTTCTGAGTCAAGACTTGCAAATCATATTCTCTATCTAATTCTCTTCTTTGCTTCTTCACCCTCTCCTTCATCTTATTTTTCCTCTCTGTTCCTATCTTTCACCTTCTTCACCCCATCTCAAACTCCATCTACCCCCAACAAACAACTTTTTTTTTTATCTTACTCGATCTTTATTTTCTTATCTATCTTCCTTATCTCATCTTAATCATTCTCTCTTTTTATCTCTTACTCTGCTTCTCTTCTTCGTCACGTATTGCAACATTGTTCTTCTCATTTCTTTCTTTATTTCTTCTCCTCCTTTTCTTCTTCTTCCTCCTCCTCCTCCTCTTTGTCCTTCTTCTCCTTTTATTTCTCTTTCCACTTCTTGAGCCTTCCTCCTCCTCCTCCTCCTCCTCCTCATGTTCCATTTTTTCTCTACCCGATCTCAAACTCACATGATTTTCGTCTATTCTTTTTTTTTTGGCATACCTGAGTCTAATTACCTGTGTTCCTACCTGAATCTACACCATTGCTATCTACCTGTATTTTCATTAAGGTTGAAGGTATAGAAAAGAAACACAAGAATAGTTAGGAAATCACAAGAATATCTACCCGATCTCAAACTCACATTATTTTCATCTATTATTCTTTTTTTTTTTTGGCGTACCTGAGTCTACTTACCTGTCTTTTCCAACCCCTAACAGGCACCTCCTCAACAAAGAGATATCGTGGCACAGAAGGGTCTCCGGAGTGGTCGGTACAATGGTGTTCTGTGCCTCTGACCTGTGCATCGCTTTGCTTCAAGAGGGGAAGATGCTGCCTCACACACCAACCCAACTTATCATACTGTCAACTTACTACATAGCCCAGGCCTTTATTGTACTAGGTCTGTGTGAAGGGTTTTGGAAGCTGTAGTGGTGGTGCTGGTGATGGTGTTGGTGTTGAAATGGGAGTGGTGTGAAGGGGTTTGGAGGTTGTGATGGTGGTGCTGGTGATGGTGTTGGTGGTGTTGAAATGGGAGTGGTGTGAAGGGGTTTGGACGCTGTGATGGTGGTGCTGGTGATGGTGGTGTTGAATGGGGGGTGGTGTGAAGGGGTTTGGAAGCTGTGATGGTGGTGGTGGTGGTGTTGGTGTTGAAATGGGGTGGTGTGAAGGGTTTTGGAGGTTGTGATGGTGGTGGTGGTGGTGGTGATTGAAGTTGGGAAAATAGAAAAGAAATGGGAAATAAGAGAAATGGAAATTAAGAGAAATGGAAAAGAAGAGAAATTAAATATAGAATAGAAATGAAATATAGAACAGAAATGAAAAATAAGAGAAATGAAAAATGGGAATGAAAAGAAGAAATAAGAAATAAGAAAAATGAAAAATAAATTAAGAGATGAAAATAAAAGAAAAACGAAAAATTGCATAGAAATGGAAAATAAAAGAAAAACGAAATATTGCATAGAAATGAAAAATAAAAGATAACTAAAATAAAAAAAATAATAATTGGCACTGAAGAAACAGAAAACAGAACAGAATAAGTAGAGACAGAACAGGAAGAAGAACAAGAACAAGAACAAGAACAATAATAAGAAAAAAACAAACAAAAAGAAGAAGAAGAGGAAGAAGAAGAGAGAATTGATAGAGAGAGAGAGAGAGAGAGAGATAGAGAGAGAGAGAGAGAGAGAGAGAGAGAGAGAGAGAGAGAGAGAGAGAGAGAGAGAGAGAGAGAGAGAGAGAGAGAGAGAAGGTCAGTTTTATGGCGCAAAGGTAAGAGAATATGTGGGTACCTGGGGAAGGAAATGAATAATGAATGAAAGGAGGAAGAGGAGGAAGAAGAAGAAGAAGAAGAAGAGGAAGAAGAAGAAGAGGATGAAGAAGATGAACAACAACAACAACAATAACGACAACAACAACAACAACAAGATGAAGAAGCAGAAGCAGAAGAGGAAGAAGAAGAAGAAGAAGAAGAAGAAGAAGATAAAGAAAAACAAAACAAAAATCAATACACGAACAAAACAAGACAAAAGAAAGATAATAAATAGATAAATAAATAAGAAAATAAGAAAACAAGAAAATGAGAGAAAGGAAGAAAAGAAAAACTGGAAGACTAGAAGAAAGGAAAGAAGGAGAGAAAGAAAAAGATGAAGAAAGACAGTGAGAAAGGAAGAGAAGGAAAGAAAGAAAGAAAGAAAGAAAGAAAATATTAAAACTTGTAAACAAATAAACAAACAATAAAAATAAGCAAAAATTTATCATTATCACCCCTGAGAGAGAGAGAGAGAGAGAGAGAGAGAGAGAGAAAGATAATACTTTTTTTAATGTTCAAATAATGGAAACATCAATTATAGAGCAATTTAAATCTCTCTCTCTCTCTCTCTCTCTCTCTCTCTCTCTCTCTCCATAATTCATCACGAGGGAAAGGATGGAGAAGGAGGAGGAGGAGGAGGAGGAGGAGGAGGAGGAGGAGGAGGAGGAGGAGGAGGAGGGAAATGGTTAATATTGCGTCCCTTAGACTTAAACGGAGGAGGAGGAGGAGGAGGAGGAGGAGGAGGAGGAGGAGGAGAAGGAAGAAGAACAGAAGACGAAGAAGAGGAAGAAATGTGATAATGAAAAAAGGAAGAAGAAGAGGAAGAGGAGACAGATAGGAAAACAAAGAGGAAGAAGAGGAGGAAGAGGAAGAGGAGGAGGAGGAGGAGGAGGAGGAGGAGGAGGAGAGAAATGATAGAGTAACAGCTTAAAGGGAAGAGATCTATCCTTCTCCTCCTCCTTCTCTTTCTTCCTCTTCTTCCTTCTTCTTCCTCCTCCTCCTCCTCCTCCTCCTCCTCCTCCTCCTCCTTATCGCTCACTCGTGATATATTACCAAAGGAAACACTGATTTACATACTCAGATATTGAAGGAAGAAAGGAAGGAAGGAAGGAAGGAAGGAAGAAGAGAAGAAGGGAAGAAAGGAAGGGAGAGAGGGGAATGAAAGAAGGAAAGGCAGAAAAGAAAGGAAAAGGAAGGAAGGAAGGAAGGAAGGAAAGGAGGAAGGAAGAAGATGAGAAGTGAAGGAAGAAAGGAAGGAAGGAAGAGAGGAATGAAAGAAGGAAAGGCAGAAAAGAAAGGAAAACGAAGGAAGGAAGGAAGGAAGGAAGGAAGAAAGGAAGGGAGAGAGAGGAATGAAAGAAGGGAAGGAAAAAAGAATGGAAAAGGAAAAGAAAGGAAGGAAGAAAGGAGAAGGAAGATGAGAAGTGAAGGAAGAAAGGAAGAGAGGAATGAAAAAAAGGGAAGGAAAAGAAAAAGAAAAGAAAAGGAAATGAAAGAAAGAAAAGGAAGGAAAGGAAAAAAAAAGAAGGAAGGAAGGAAGGAAGGAAGATAAAAGAAAAGAAGGAAAAGAAAAGGAAGAAAAGGACAAAATCTCCTTTCATGAAAATTTTCCCAAACTTTCAAGGTATTATTTTCACATTCTCTCTCTTATACACACACACACACACACAAACAAACAACAACAACAATAACAACAACAAGCGTCCATTTTTTTCTTTTCTTTAAGTATAACAATTTCTTTTTTTTCCTCCATTTAATTTATTTTTCTCTCCATTCCTCCTCCTTCATTTTCCTCCTTTTCCTCCTCTTCTCTTTCTCTTCCTTTCCCTTCTCTCCCTTTCCTTCTCTCCTTCTCTTCTTCAATCCTTTTCCCTTTCTTATCCCTCCTCCTCCTCCTCCTCCTCCTCCTTCTCTACTCCTTCCTCTTCCTCCTCCTCCTTTCCTCTTTCTTCTCCTTTCTTTCTTGCCCTTCACTTCTTTCCCTTCTCCCCTTCCTCCCCTTCCTCCTCCTCTTCTTCTTCCTCCTCCTCCCCTTCCTCAAAGTGTTATATAATGTCACACATTAATAAGAAATATGGATCTTGAGCCGAAGAGAAATGAGGAGGAGGAGGAGGAGGAGGAGGAGGAGGAGGAGGAGGAGGAGGAATAAAAGAATGGAAAGATTGGGAGTGAGAAGCGAAGTAGGAGGAGGAGGAGGAGGAGGAGGAGGAGGAGGAGGAGGAAGAATATAAGGAAGATTCGAGAAATGGAAAGAGAAATAAGAGAATGAAATAGACAAAGAGGAGCAGGAGAAAAAGGAAGAGGAGGAGGAGGAGGAGGAAGAAGAAGAGGAGGAGGAGGAGGAGAGGTCAGCAAAATCTATACTTACATACGCACACACAAACTAAAACATACACACATACTTACACACACACATTATCACGCACACATGAACGGCATTGGGCCTTAACACGCACACGCACACACACACACACACACACACACACACACACACACACACACACACACACACACACACACACACACACACACACACACACACACGTCTTTTACCTTCCTCCTCTTCTTCTCTTCCTCCTCCTCCTCCTCCTCTTCTTCCTTCACTTCCAACTCCTCTTTTCTTTATTTATTTCTTCTCTTCTTCTTCTTCTTCTTCTTCTTCCTCCTCCTCCTCCTCCTCCTCTTTGTCATTCTTCTCCTCTTATTTCGTCTTCCACTTCTTGAAACTTCCTCCTCCTCCTCCTCCTCCTCCTCCTCCTCCTCCTCCTCCTCCTGTTCCATTTCTTCCACCAATCCATCTCGCCTCCTCCCTTCCCTCCCTCCCTCCCTCCCTTCTCTCCCTTCCTTCTTCCATCACTGTCAACTTTCCCTCTCCCTCCCCTTTCCTATAACTGATGACTCCCATAGACCTCCCTTCCTTCCCCTTCCCTTCCCTTCCCTTCGTTTCCCTTCCCTTCCCTTTTCTTTCCTTTCCTTTCCTTTCCTTTCCTTCCCTTCGTTTCTCTTTCCTTTCCTTCACTTTTCTTTCCCTTCCTTTCCCTTCCCTTTTCTTTCCTTCCTCTTTCCTTTCCTTCCCTTCCCTTCCCTTCCCTTTTCATTAATATATCTCTTCCCTTCTTTTATCTTTCTTCCTATCTCTACCATTACCACCATACCACCAATTCGACCACGGCTACCATCTCAAAAAAATATATAAGTTAAAAAAGTGAAAAACAAAGAAAGTTGCACAAAGTTAGTAAAAAAAAAATGGTAAAAATATGAAAAAAAGGAAATGCAAAAAATAAGAAGTTACGAAATAAGTTAAAAAGAGAATTGGGGAAAAATATGAAAGAAAAAATGACAAAAAAAGTTAACAGTCAAATAAGAAAAGAGGAAAAGAAGAAGAAAGAAGAAGAAAAAGGTGGATAGGAGACAAAACGAGAGAAAGAAGAAAAGTCGTGATGAATCGAATAAAAAAGTGATGAAAATAAGAAAAACAACAACAAAAAAGACAAAAGAAAAGTTAAAAATCAAATTAAAAGAAAAAAAAGAAAAAAAATGGAGGAGCAAAAAATAAAAAAATCGAATTATTAAAAAAAAAGATGAAGAAAATCAGAGAAAAAAAGGAAAGACAAAAAAAATAAGAAAAAAAAACAAAGACAAAAGAAAAGTTACAAAAAAAAGGGGACAGACAAATAAGGGGAGGTGAGTTAAGGGGTGGTTTAGAGGGGACATAAACCCTTGTTCCATTAGTCTTCGAAGCACCATTAAAGGGGTCTTAATAGGGATATAAAACCACCATTGGCACTGCCCGGACGAGGAAAGGGTCACTGCCAGGGCTTGACTAGGAATTACTGGCACTGAAGGGATAGACTGGCACTGAAGGATAGACTGGCACTGAAGGATAGACTGGCACTGAGGGGACAGACTGGCACTGAAGGATAGACTGGCACTGAAGGGATAGACTGGCACTGAAGGGATAGACTGGCACTGAAGGGATAGACTGGCACTGAAGGATAGACTGGCACTGAAGGATAGACTGGCACTGAAGGGATAGACTGGCACTGAAGGGATAGACTGGCACTGAAGGGATAGACTGGCACTGAAGGGATAGACTGGCACTGAAGGGATTGACTGGCACTGAAGGGGACAGACTGGCACTGAAGGGACAGACTGGCACTGAAGGGATAGACTGGCACTGAAGGGATAGACTGGCACTGAAGGGATAGACTGGCACTGAAGGGACAGACTGGCACTGAAGGGACAGACTGGCACTGAAGGGATAGACTGGCACTGAAAGGATAGACTGGCACTGAAGGGATAGACTGGCACTGAAGGGATAGACTGGCACTGAAAGGATAGACTGGCACTGAAGGGATAGACTGGCACTGAAGGGATAGACTGGCACTGAAGGGATAGACTGGCACTGAAGGGATAGACTGGCACTGAAGGGATAGACTGGCACTGAAGGGACAGACTGGCACTGAAGGGATAGACTGGCACTGAAGGGATAGACTGGCACTGAAGGGATAGACTGGCACTGAAGGGATAGACTGGCACTGAAGGGATAGACTGGCACTGAAGGGATAGACTGGCACTGAAGGGATAGACTGGCACTGAAGGGATAGACTGGCACTGAAGGATAGACTGGCACTGAAGGGATAGACTGGCACTGAAGGGATAGACTGGCACTGAAGGGATAGACTGGCACTGAAGGGATAGACTGGCACTGAAGGGATTGACTGGCACTGAAGGGATTGACTGGCATTGAAGGGACAGACTGGCACTGAAGGGATAGACTGGCACTGAAGGGATAGACTGGCACTGAAGGGATAGACTGGCACTGAAGGGATAGACTGGCACTGAAGGGACAGACTGGCACTGAAGGGACAGACTGGCAGTGAAGGGATAGACTGGCACTGAAGGGACAGACTGGCACTGAGGAAATGGGTTGACAGTGAAGAAACAGATTGACAGTGAAATAATGGAAAGTAGAATAAAAAATGGAACAGCATCAAATAGAAAAAATAAAATAAAATCCAAAGAGAAATAGAAAAAATATAAATAAAGTAGAAAGAGAAATAGATATCAATCCCCCGTGTAGAAATAAAATACAAAATAGAACAAGAACAGAAATAGAATAATAGAAACAGAATATAATAAAATAGAGAGATGAGAAATATACATAGATTGGCACTGCAGAAATACACTGGATTAGCACTGTACAGCTCTATAGCTTGGCACTGCTACAAAAAACTACACTGCAAAACTACACTGGCACTGAGAGAGAAATATTGGCACTGCACGTAATAAGAGGTTGCAGGTGCTTAAATTAATCTACAGCAAAGACATAGGCACTGAGACACTATATAGAGGTTACAGTGTTGATATCATGAAGGGTTCGCCATAGAGGGGTTCACCAGGATTCACGCCCTTAGTAACCATATTCACCATAGCAACTGTTCCCCTCCTCCTCCTCCTCCTCCTCCTCCTCCTCCTCCTCCTCCTCTTCCTCTTTCCCTACACCTCCTCCTCCTCCTCCTCCGTCTCCTTCCATCACTACTACTAACATCACAACTAGGTACCTCTCCTTCCTCCTCTCCTTCCTCCTCTCTTCCTCCCTTCTTCCTCCTCCTCCTCCTCGGTAATTCCCACCTCTGATGTGTCGAGTAGGAATATTCCAGTGACGTTTCCCAGCCATTCCAAGTTACTACCACTAGTCTCTCTCTCTCTCTCTCTCTCTCTCTCTCTCTCCTCTTCCATTTTTCCTTCCTCATCCCCTCCAGCTTCCATTCTTCTTCCCTTCCCCCTTTCTCTCCACCTCTCCTCCTCCTCTTTCCTCCACTTTCCCTCCCTCCCTCCAGGCAAATAAGATCTCGAAGTTGTGAATCTCTCGTAATTGGCGACAATGGAGAGTCTTTTGGAATTCCGGCGGCAATCCAGAGAGAGAGAGAGAGAGAGAGAGAGAGAGAGAGAGAGAGAGAGGTGGTGGGGGAGGGGTCTCTCTCTCTCTCTCTCTCTCTCTCTCTCTCTCGACGCCTAACTTTGTGTCTGAGTCTATTTGTTTCCTTGTCTGTCTGTCTGTCTGTCTGTCTCTCTCTCTCTCTCTCTCTCTCCTCCTCTCTCTCTCCTAGCTAAACAACAACAACAACAACAACAGTAACAATAATAATAATAATAATAATAATAATAATAATAATAATAATAATAATAATAATAATAATAATAATAATAATAATAATAATAATAATAATAATAATAATAATAATAATAATAATAATAACAATAACAAAATAACAACAAAAAATAACTGACAAAAAAAAAACACAAATTCAAAACCCGCGCCAAAACAAAATAATTTTCCAGCGGTGCCACATCCACGCGTGACGTCACTTCCTCCCCATGCAGTGTTGCCAGCTCCACTATGTAAACAAACCCATTTATATGTCCACCAAGTCACACTCGCCACCCTCTGGTCCCATTAACACCTATTACGCCCTTATTTAGACCTCCTTCACCCCTTCTCTTGGATCTTGAGGCTTGGAAGGGGAGAGAGAAGGAGGAAGGGAGGAAGGAAGACGGAGAAGAGGAAGGGGAAATGAGAAGAGAGTGAGAGAGATAGAAGGAAGGGGAAGGGAGAGAAGGGAAGAAAGAGATAAAAGAGGAACTAGAAAGGAAGATGAGGGAGGAACAGGGAGAGAGAGATAGACTAAAAGAAAGGGAGAGGAAAAGAGAGATTACAATTAACAAGAAAGAGGGAAAAGAAAGTATTAGAGGAAAAAAGAGAGAGAAGGGGGAGAGAAAAGGAGGAAGAGGAAGGGATGGACGTGAGGAAGAGAAGAGGGAAGGAAGAGAGGGAAAGAGAGAGACAGACGAGAGGAAAGATGAAAGGGAGAATGGGCTATGAGAAACTAGAAGGATGGTATAGAAAGAGACAAAAAGGAAGAGGAAAAAGAATGGATGAGAGGAAGGGAGAGAAGGAAGGAAGAGGAGGAAATACATAATAGACTAAAGGGAAGGGAGCGAATGAAGGAAATGGAAGAGATAGACTAGAAAAGAAGAAGGAGAGAGAGAGAGAGAGAGAGAGAGAGAGAAGAGGGCAAGAAAGATAAACTAGAAAGAAGAGATAAAGAGGTAAGAGAGAGAGAGATAGATAAGAAGAAAAGGGGGAAGAGAGGAGGAAGAAAGAGGAAGAGATAAACTAGAAGGAAGGAAGAGGGAGATAGGGTAGAAGGAGAAGGAGGAGAGGGAGAAGGGGGAGGAGGAGAAAGGGAAGGAAAATGGAAAATGGAAAGTTGTAAAAATAAAAATAAAAATACACTTTGGAAGGTTGCAAATGCTTAAGTGTCCATTAGTAAGTTTGTTCCTCCTCCTCCTCCTCCTCCTCCTCCTCCTCCTCCTCTTCCTCCTCCTCCATGTAATCAAATGAGAAGGAAAATAAAGGGAGGATAGGAAAGAAAAATGGTTTAAATATTCCTCTATTTTCCCTCCTCCTCCTCCTCTTCCTCTTCCTCCTCCTCCTCCTCCTCTCTCGCATATAGTTAAATGAGAGGAGTGGAACGAAGGAAGAGGAAAAAAATAATGGTAGAAAAGGAAAACAAGGAAATTAAATGAAAGGAAGAAAATAGGTTGAATAGAAAGAGGAAAGGGAAAGGAAAAGAGAAGAAAATGAAATAAAAGGAAGGAAGGAGAAAGAAGAGAGGAAAAGAAAGGAAAAAATATGAATGGAGGAAAGAAAAGAATGCAGGAAAAAAATGAAAAACAAAAATAAAGAAAGAAAAGAAGGAAAAGAGTAAAAAGAAATGAAATGAAAAGCAAGACAAATAATTAAAGAAAAAAGAATGAGGAAGAAAAAAAGAAAAAATGAAACGAAAGAAATAAGACAGGAAAAAGAAAGGAAAAACAAAAATAAATAAAGAAAACAAGGAAAAGACCAAAAAGAAATTAAATGAAAAGCAAGACAATTGATCAAGAAAAAAGAAAGGAAGAAAAAACAAAACAAAACAAAATTAAAATGAAATAAAAAACTTAGAAAACCAAACCAAAGCAAAAAACAGGAAAACAAATAACAAGAAAAACCAAAGGAGGATAAAAAGAAAAACCGATGAAAATAAAGGAAAGGAAAGGAAATGAAGATAAAACAGAGAGATAGAACTAAAAGGAAAAGGAATGGGCGTAAGTTTTTAGAGGGCATAAAATTCACCTTCTTTTGGGCAACTGGCGAAGCGAACATAACCATTTAGGGAACCGCGAGGAAGGGAAGGGAAGGGAAGGAGGAAGGGAAAGGAAGGGAAAGGAGGAGAAAGTGTGGATAAGGAAAAGTAAAGAAAGAAAAGGAGAGGAGATGAAAGGGAAGGGAAGGAGAGGAAAGGAGGAAGGGTATATAAGGATAAGGAAGAGAAGGAGAGGAAAGGAAACGAAAGGGAAGGAAAGGAGAGGAAAGGAAGAAGGGAAAGGAGGAGAAAGTATAATTAAGGAAAAGTAAGAAAAGAGGAGGCAAGGAAACGAAAGGGAAGGAAACGAAAGGAAAGGAAAGGAAAGGGAAGGAAAGGAGAGGGAAAGGGAGGGGAAGGGAAGGGAAGGGAAGGAAAGGAAAGGAAAGCTAAATTAAAACACAAATAACACGAAGAGAAAAGGAATGAACTAGCAAGGCGAAACAAATAAGGGAAAAAGAAAAGGAAAGGAAAGGGAAAGTATTTTAGAAAGTACCATTAGAAGGAAAAAAAGGGAAAGTGAGGAGGAAGTTGAAAAGTCAGGTACGAGAAAGAAAAAGTAAAAAAACAAAAAAACAACAACGAAATGAAAGAAAAAAAGAAAACAGGAACGAAACGGCGAATCAATCAAAAGGAAAAAAATAAAAGAAAAGAAAAACCGAGAAAGAAAAGATGAAAAAAAAACGAAATGAAAGCAAAAAAAACAAAGAACGAAGGAACGAAACACGAAATCAAACAAAAGGAAAAAAAAGAAGAAAAAGAAAAAAATGAAAAACGAAAAATAAAAAAAATAAAAATAAATAAAATAAACGAGGGAAACACGAGAAACGAAAAACCACAGAAAACTCAAGTAAAAGAAGCGAAAACTCGTGTAAGAGGAAGGAAGGCGAGGTCTCAGATGCCACTAAACCAGCGAACCACCTTTTTGGCCGTTTCCCCGCCCGTGTGGTGAGCATAACCGTTTTAGAGGCGTAAGGAGGGGGGGCGGGGGGGGTAGGGGTGGGGTGGGGTGGGGGTGCATCTGAGGGCGAGGCCAACCGGGCGTGCTAATACTAACACTGCTATTGGTGGGGGGGTGAAGGGGGGTGAGGGAGAGGAGGGAGGAAAGGGGGTAATGGATGGATGGGGGGTGGGGGGTGGGGGGGGAGATGGAAGTGGAAAAGGCCAGCGGGAGTGTGAAGGAAAGGGAGGGAAAAGGGCGAAGGGAGAGAGGGAGGGAAGATTAATTTGGAGGAAAAGGGAGGAAAAGGCAAATGGAAGGGAGGGAGAGAAAAAGGTGACGGAAGGGAAATGGTAAATAAGAGATGTAGGAATGTGAAAAGGGAAGGGAGGAAAAAGAGCGAAGGGAAAGAGGGAGGGAAGATTAATTTGGAGGAAAAGGAAGGAAAAGGCAAATGGAAGGGAGGGAGATAAAAAGGTGACGGAAGGGAGGAGAGGAAAGGGAAGGGAAAGGGAGAGGAAAGAAAAGGAAAAAAAAGTGGAAATAGGCAGAGCAAAGAATAGGAAACAAAGGAAAATGAAAAGAATACTGAATGAAGTGAAAGAAAAAGAACAAGAAGGAAAAAAAGACGAATAAAAAAGGAAAGACAAAATAATAAAAAAAGAGAAGGGAAGTTTTTACATATGTACTTCTAACTTTACTTTATCATTTACTTAGACTATTTTATTACTTTTTGAGCGCGTCCAATTCGTGTTCAGATCGTGTCCCGTTCCTGTCACATTAGAGAGAATAACGTTTTAGTAACTTTTCGTAACTTTTTAAGACGTGGGTTCGGTTCTGATGAGAGAGAGAGAGAGAGAGAGACCTCCCAATAAGAATAAATCTCATAAATTGTTCTCTCTCTCTCTCTCTCTCTCTCTCTACTACAGTGTGTGTGTGTGTGTGTGTGTATATATATATATATATAAAAACGCACATTCTTCATATTTCACCCCCCTACACACACACACACACACACACACACACACACACACACACACACACACACACACACACACACACACACACACACACAGGAGGTTCATATGTATACGCGTGACATAAAACAGACGGACACACGACAACAAACACACAAACACACAAACAAACACGCACACACACACACACAAAAAAAAAACACATGTCCGTACTGGGTTGTAATGGTGGTGGTGGTGGAAAGATACGAGGCTGTTTGTTTTGTTTTTCTTTGTTTTTCTTTTTGTTTTTATTCGTATTTTTATTATATTACATTTTATTCATTTTTCCTTTTTTCTGTTTTTCTCATTTTTTTCTATATATCATTTTCTTGTTTTCGAATTCGTTGTTTTAGTTTTTCTTTTCATTTTTCTTTTTTTATTGTGTTTTGTTTCCCTATTTTCCGTTTTATATGTTTTTTTTTCCTTTTTCTTCATTTTTCTTTTTTTAATATTTCTTTCTAATACTTGTTTTTAGTTTCTTTCCCACTTTCCTGATATATTTCTTTCTCTTTTTTTATTTTGTCTTTCCTTTTCATTCTTCTTTTTCCTTCTTGTTCTTTTTCTTTCACTTCATTCAGTATTCTTTTCATTTCCCTTCGTTTCCTATTCTTTGCTCTGCCTATTTTCACTTTTTTTCTTTTTCTTTCCTTTCCCTTTGCCTTTCCTTTCCTTTCCTACCCTTTCTTTTCCTCAAGTTATCTGTCTTTCTTTCTCTGTTCTTCTCTTTCTCTTCCTCTCTTCTTTTCCTTAAGTTATCCTTTTTCATATATTTTCCTCCATAACCAATTTCATTATTTTTTCTCTATATTTTTGCCATTTTTTCACTTTCCCCAATTTTGCTATTTTCTTTATTTTTCTCAATCTGCAGTTTTTCCATCACATTTCTCTTTTTTTTTTGCTGTTTTCTTCATCTCTCCTTTCCCATTTCCCCATTTATCAGCTCTTCATATTCCTCAAATTCTCTTTTCTCTCCTCTTTTCACGTTTTCTCCCGCCATCATGTTTCCAATCTCCCAGCTTCTCCATTTTCTTGTTATATTTTTTCTTCCCCTTTTTTCTCTCGGCTTCTGTTTCGCTCTTTCACATTTTAGTCTCGTTTTCTTCGCCTCGAGACTAACGACAAGAGACTTTTAAGGGGGGTCTATTTTTTCTTTGGGGGGAGGAGGAAGGAAGGAGGAGGAAGAGGAAGGAGGAGGAAGGGAGGAAGGAGAGGAAGAAGGGAAGTGGAGGAAGAAAAAAGAGGAGGAAGAAGGGAGAGGAAGAAAGCGGAAGAGGAAGGGAGAGGAAGATAAGAAAGGAAGAAAGGGAAGGAGAGAGGGGAAGAATGGGGGAAGAGGGGGAGGAAGATGGGGAGGAAGGGAGAGGAAGAAAGGGGGGAGGTAAAAGATTCTCTCTCTCTCTCTCTCTCTCTCTCTCTCTCTCTCTCTCTCTCTCTCTCTCTCTCTCTCTCTCTCTCACTAAGTAAGAAAAAAAAAACACGGTTCTAATCAAGATCATGGACAACACACACACACACACACACACACACACACACACACACACACAACGCCCCCACACACACAAAAAAAAAAAGGAAAAAAAAAAGACGGGAGTAGGAAAAGGAGGAAAAAAGGAAGGAAGGCGAGGAAAAAGGAGGAAAAGTAGGAAAAATATGAGGAAAAGAGGAAAAAGTAGAAAAAGATGAGGAAAGAAATGAAAAAAAGAGGGAAAAAAGGAGGAAAGACAAGGAAAATGGAGGGAAGGATTTCGGCCAATCACCAACTGGCTTACAAAGTGGGCCGCGTCTATCCTGTCACGTGATTGGTGGAAGCGTGAGTGGCCTGAGGAGTGGGCACACCTATCCTTGTTCAACTTTACTTTCTCCCTATTCATCTTTTATTTCCTCTTTCTCCTTTTATTTTCCTTTTTACTCATTTCCAGTTTCTATTTCTCCACTTTCTTTCCTCTTTATTTTCCTTAATGGGCAAACTTATCCTTGTTCAATTTTACTTTCCTCCTATTCATCTTTTTATTTTCTCTTTCTCCTTTTATTTTCCTTTTCCTTTTGCTTTTTACTCATTTCTAGTTTCTATTTCTCCACTTTCATTCCTCTTTATTTTCCTTAATGGGCAAACCTATCCTTGTTCAATTTTCCTTTCCTCCTATTTATCTTTTATTTCCTCTTTCTCCTTTTATTTTCCCTTCCTTTTTTGCTTTCTACTCAATTCTATTTTCTATTTCTTTACTTTCTTTCCTCTTTGTCTTTTTCTTGTTTTTTTTATTTCATCTGATTTATTTCATATCCTTTCTTTTTCTCCTTTGTTTTCTTCCTATTTACATTTCTTTATCTTTTTCCTTCTTTTCATTTTCTCTATTCCCACCTTCTCATTTTTTTCTTCCTTCCTCTTTCTCTTTCTTTCATCTTCTTCATTCCTACTTTCATTTGTATCTGTTTTGTTTCCCCTTTCTTTCCTCCTTTCTAAACTTTCTCTAATTCTTCTTCATTTTCTTCCTATTTACCTTTTATTTGCTTCTTCTCCTTCTCTTCCTTACATCTTCCTTTTATTAATCTTTCTATCCTTCTCTTTCTTTCCCTTTTATTCATCTTTCTATCCTTCTCTTTCTTCCCCCTATTTTCTCTCTCTTCCTTTACGTTTCTTTCCTGTCATTCTAAGTTCATTTTCCTTTCCTTTATTTCCCTTCCTTTGTATTATCACTACTTTATCATTTTATCTTCCTTTACGGTTTTCCTACACTTACTTTTCCAATTTATTTATCTTTTTTTCATTTCCTTTCCCTTTCTCTTTTATCTCTTTTACATTCATTTTCATATCTTACTTCTATCTTTCTTTTCTTCCCTTTCCTTCTTTTCAAATTTCTTTCACTTTTTTTCATCTCCTTTCCCTTTCTCTTCCTATACGATTCCTCCCTTTACGTTTTTTTTACAATTATGATCATTTTCTTTAATTCCGATCTTTCTGTTCTTCCCCTTCCTTCCCCTCCTTTCCTATTTCTCTCTCCTTTCCCTTACGTTCCCTTCCCATCCTACATTCATTTCCCTTTCCTTTTCCTTCCCTTAACTCTCATTACCTTCCTTTCATTTTGTTCCCTTTCTTCTCCTAAAAAAACTCTAATATACATGAAAACTATCACTATTATTATTATTATTATTATGGAAATGAGTGAAGTCATGTATCCAATCTCTCTCTCTCTCTCTCTCTCTCTCTCTCTCTCTCTCTCTCTCTCTCTCTCTCTCTCTCTCTTAAAGTTGCCTCACTCTTGCCTTCGTCCCTGCAACATGTTGGTCTCGGAAAGAAAACGGGGGCTCATAAATCAAAGTCCCCTCTATCCCCCCTTAACCCCCTCCTCCCTCCCTTGACACCGGCTTAAGGGGGGGCACTTCGCTGATTAAATGAAGACATGAAAAAAATGAATCAAGGTGTAATATTGTAACCTGCACTGCGTTGTTTTCGTGTGGGCATAAGACGGCGCTCGGTTGATTAAATTTACGGCTGGGAAACTTGATAAAATGAGCAAATATATGAAGAAAAAACGATTAAATAAGTACAGAAACACAAGAATAGGACCTGCGATACGTTCTTCTGGTGAGGTTTTGAGGGGGTACTATGCTGATTATATGAAGACGTGAAAAATATATAATAGAGAAGTCAATGTTATAATCTGCACTAATGTATTTTGTTGTGGGTTCAAGGGGGCACTCCGCTGATTAAATATGATGATGCAAAAAAAAAAATAATATATGGATAAACATAGGAAAGAACCCACAAACTCTCTCGTTGGCACTGATAAAATGAAAATCTGTGAAAAAAAAATGTGTTTAGGAACGGTATGCAGGCGTGAGACATCTTATTTACTTGGTGTGAAAGGAAAAATGGGTATAATTCTTCTTCTTCTCTTTCTTCTATTTTCATACAACTCTTTGGATTCTTTTTAGGAGCAGCGAGTAGCGGGCTTTTTTATTGTTTCCTTTTTTTGTGCCCTTGAGCTGTCTCCTTTGTTGTAAAAAAAAAATATATATATATAACATAAATATATACATAAATAAATGAATAAATAGGTAAATAATCAGATAAATAAAAATAAATGCAGACAAGAACGTTAATATTTTTCCTTATGCTGTTTATTAAAGAAGCTAAAAAGACACAACAACAACAATAACAATAACAACAATACCATAATCAAAAACATTAAAAAAATAACCATAAATTTTACTCTTTCTATATTTCTAAAACTGTAAAAACAAACAAAATAAATACAACAACAACAACAAAAAAGACACATAACCTAATCAAACAAACGAACAAAAATCGAAAATATAGACGAAATACAATAATACAATCCTTATACAACACCGACAGGAAAAAAATTTAAAAAAAGCATCGATTCTTCATTATTTCCCCTTTTTTTCCCCTCTACTCAATTTTCCTTCCGGCTATATATTTTTTTCCCGTCAACATGAGGAAGAGAAGGCGATGGAAAATTAGGTTATCTCTCACGGGAGGAAAATACAGTGACCTGGTACCCTTTATTTTTTTTTCCTCTCTCTCTCTCTCTCTCTCTCTCTCTCTCTCTCTCTCTCTCTCTCTCTCTCTCTCTCTCTCTCTCTCTCTCTCTCTCTCTCTCTCTCTCT
>NC_066550.1:12515708-12523208 GCF_024679095.1 Eriocheir sinensis | reverse complement strand
ATCATCTATTGTTTTTCTGATTGTTTGTTTTGTCTTGTTTGAGTTTTTGTTTTCTTTGCTAATTGTTTGTTTGTTTATTTGTTTATCTACGTTGTTTATTAATCATTATTTTTTATTTCTATTGATATTTTACTGTCTATTTTGTTGATTTTGCACTTTATTCTTATTTAATTTTCTCTTGCATTCTTTTTATTTAATTTCCTTCCATTTTTCGTTGTCTTTATGCTGAAGTTTTATTCATTATTTCCATTTTCTATTGATTTTTGGTTGTAATTTATGTTGATTTTTAATTGTATTCACATTTTACTTGCTCTCACTTTCATGTCATTAATCTGGTTCCATTTTTCTATTATCTTTATGCTGATGTTTTGTTTATCATATTTATTTTCTATTTTTTTGGTAATTTTGTACCTTTTTTTCATATTTACTTTCTTTTAATTTCTCTTTTTATCAATCTGGCTCCATTTTTCTATTATCTTTATGCTGACGTTTTTATAGTTCAATTTTCCAGTCCGGTTCCAAGTATGCAATCAGTTTGTCTTTCTCTAACACATAACTCTGATTAATCTTGTTTATATTACTGCCTTGCGTGTGTAAACATGTCCTATTATCACGCTATTTGTCTCTTAACTGTCTATTTTTGCCAACACCTTTCTAGTTCATTCTTGTCTATTATATTATCGCTATCGTGTGTTGTCCGTTTATCCACGTTTCTGTCTTTTTGTCTTTTTTGTGTGTTTTTCGTCGTTTTCAAATAAATGCAGAGAATGTGGTATGTTTTTAGTGAGTTCAATTTTACTGCTTCATTTTTGTTTCGACTTCAGTTAATATGATTTTTCTTTATTTTTCCTCTTTATTCTTCTTTATTTCATTCTCCTATGTTGTTGCTCTTATCCTCTTTCTTTTTTGTTTGCATAGTTGTTGTTTTTTGTCGTTTATATATATATATATATATATATATATATATATATATATATATATATATATATATATATATATATATATATATATATATATATATATATATATATATGTGATTGTTTCTGTATTATTTTTCTTCTATTATTATTTTCTATTTTTTTCTATAATTATTCAGTTTCTTTTTCTCGACACTTTTTTAGTCTAGTAATTTGTAGATATGAGGAATTTATTGTACTTTTTTTTATCAGTTAACTCCACGCTAGTTCATTCTCGCTACGCCTGCAGTAAATTCAATCTTTAATTCTCTTTGCGTGTGTTCATATCGTGTGTGCTCTCCATCTTTTTTTTATTTTTCATTTGGTTTCGTTCCCACTACGTTGCTTTCTTTTATCATTGTTTAACGTTATTGTTCTCATATTTTATCGTTATATCTACTTTCATTTGTTTTTTTTTTTTTTTTTTTGCTAATTTATTGTTTGCTTTTTATTAAGAGTTTGCGTCTCATATTTTGCTCTTTACTTTTTCCTTTTTTTTATTTTGTTTCTATTTTGTGTTGTTTTCTTTTATAACTCTTTCAGGCTTTCATATTTTCTTATTTTTCTTTATTTCCTTCTCTTTGATAATTAATTCTCGACTTTTTTTTTCTATTCTGGTTTTGCGTTGATATATTTCCCTTTCTTTATTTCTTTGGTATTTTATTATTTTTTTTTAACATTGCTTTATCGACATTATATTTTGTTGCTTTTTTTTATTATCTTCTCTTCTTTTATTAATTATTGGTTTTTTTTTACTAGTTTTGCATTATCATATTTTGTTTCGCCTTTTGTTCTTCTCTTTTCTCTAATGAATTGTTTCTTGTTTTCGTTGTTTTCTGATAACTGTGAGAAAAATAGACGTTATTTTCATCATCATCATCATCATCATTATTATTATTATTATCATTATTATTATTATTATTATTATTATTATTATTATTATTATTATTATTACTGTTACTACTACTGCTACTACTAAAAACTACTACTTCTACTACTACTACTACTACTACTACCACTACTACTACTACTACTACCACTACTACTACTACTACTACTACTACTACTACTACTACTATTACTACTACTATTGTTGTTGTTGTTGTTGTTACCCTCGTTTTGTTCGAATATAATATTTTCCCAGCTCTCGAAAATACATTGTTCTTGTCAAGCATTAATCCATTTATTCTAATTTAATACGATTACAGCATTTCGTAACTCACTTTTCAGGCGCATTTCAAATTTTGTTTCCTATGTATTTCCTGTCTATTTATCCATTCTATGTCTGTTTATTCTCCTTTATCAATGTACAGTTATTTTTTACTACTTATGTTTTTATATTTCTCCTGTTTTCCTTATATATTTCCTTACATATATTTATTTATTAATTTATCTATGTCTATTTTATCCAAGCGTGTTAATGATAACCGGATTCATACTAGTTTTGTTTTTGTTGTTTTTCTGTTTTTCTAATCTTCTATTCAGGTTTATTTATCTGTTTCTCTCTTTATTCCTCTCTATGGTAACGTATGCTTGATTTACGAGACACATATTTCACCCTCTATCGCGTTATAAGCACATTGTCTATTCCATAACGTTATAAAATCAATAAGTATCACAATATCTCATGTTTACGACGTGTATAGTACGATCTCTCTCTCTCTCTCTCTCTCTCTCTCTCTCTCTCTCTCTCTCTCTCTCTCTCTCTCTCTCTCTCTCTCTCTCTCTCTCTCTCTCTCTCTCTCTCTCTCTCTCTCTCTCTCTCTCTCTCTCTCTCTCTCTCTCTCTCTCTCTCTCAATTATCTTTTTTTTTTTTAATATTTTAATTCAAAAAGTATTCTCTCTCTCTCTCTCTCTATATCTCTCTCTCTCTCTCTCTCTCTCTCTCTCTCTCTCTCTCTCTCTCTCTCTCTCTCTCTCTCTCTCTCTCTCTCTCTCTCTCTCTCTCTCTCTCTCTCTCTCTCTCTCTCTCTCTCTCTCTCTCTCCTCCTCTTTTCTCTCTTCCTACACCTCTTTATCTTCTTCCTTTTCCTCCTCGTTCATAATCCTTCCCTTACTCTTATCCTCCTCCTCCTCCTCCTCCCCCTCCTCCTCCTCCTCTTCCTCCTCCTCTTCGTAATGTGGACAAACTTACTTTTTCATCTCTTTTAATCTCTCTCGTAAATCTTCGCTCGTTCAAGACTAAAGAAGGAGGAGGAGGAGGAGGAGGAGGAGGGGGGAAGGGGGAACCTTATCTTCTCTGTAATCATATCTGCATCATCATCTTTCTCCTCTTTTTCTTTTTTTCCTTTTTTCTCGTTTTTTTTTTAGGTAATTTTCTTGTTATTGAATTAGCTTGTATTCTCTCTCTCTCTCTCTCTCTCTCTCTCTCTCTCTCTCTCTCTCTCTCTCTCTCTCTCTCTCTCTCTCTCTCTCTCTCTCTCTCTCTCTCTCTCTCTCTCTCTCTCTCTCTCTCTCTCCTCTCTCTATCTCTCTCTCTCTCTCTCTCTCTCTCTCTCTCTCTCTCTCTCTCTCTCTCTCTCTCTCTCTCTCTCTCTCTCTTTTCGTTCTATAAGTCAAACACACAAACACGCACCAACCCACACAAAGTAAAACGAAATAAAAAAACACAAACAGATCAAAACAAAACACTATCGTACATAAAATAAACCAAATATAAAACGTTGTAACCAAAAACCAATAACTGTCTATCATATTTTTTTTCATACACTATATAAATATTTCTTTCGTTTACTCTTTATTTTCGTTCTATAAAGCAAACACACAAACGTACCAACACACACAAAACAAAACCAAAAAAACAAACAAACATAAAACAAAACACTCTCGTAAATAAAATAAACCAATTATAAAACGCAATAAAAAAACGAAAACTAATACTCGAAAAGAAATAATTTGTGCCACGGAAACCAAGTTATCTATATCATAAAGAAAATATCCCCTCTTTCTCTCTTTACCTTCCCTAACCTTTAATTTGCACACCTGCTCAGCGATTCACACAGGTACATGAATAAATTATCTTACCTCCAGGTGACACAGTTAAGGCGAGGCGGCTAAGCACACATAATTACCGAGAAAGAAATACAAGTTTGGCTGCTGATAAAATTAAAAAAAACAGGCCTTATAATGATTTTCTCCCATTTTTTCTACGGCATAGTAATGACACTAATGATTGAGATCTGTAACGAAAGAAATATATGTAACTCCTTAACTTGGCTACAGTGAAATGGGGAAAAAAACGAACCTAAGCCTATTTTTTTTTCATAATTTCTTTCCCTTGAATTCAAAACTAATGAAAGTGTCTATATTGGAACACGATTTTCTTTTGGTTTCATAAGTTTTCTTTTTGCTTAATAATAATCAGGAAAGAAGAAATACAGGTAACTCTTTAATTTGGCTGCTGATAAAAAGGAAAAATTGTACCTTATAATTCTTTCCCTAACAGTAGTGACAATATTAGAACACGTTTTTTGTTGTTTAGTGAGTTTTCCTTTTTTGCTTAATAATAATCACGAAAAAAATACAGGTAACTCTTTAATTTGGCAGGTGATAAAATAGAAAAATTGTACCTTATAATTCTTTCCCTAACAGTAATTCATCTCCCATAGCAAAGTGACAATATTAGAACATGTTTTTTGTTGTTTAATGAGTTTTCTTTTTGCTTAATAATAATCACCAAAGAAATACAGGTAACTCTTTAATTTGGCTGCTGATAAAACGGAAAATTGTACCTTATAATTCTTTCCCTAACAGTAATTCACCTCCCATAGCAAAGTAACAATTTTAGAACACATTTTTTGTTGTTTAGTGAGTTTTCGTTTTGCTTAATAATAATCACCAAAGAAATACAGGTAACCATTTAATTTGGCAGGTGATAAAACGAAAAAATTGTACCCTATAATTCTTTCCCTAACAGTAGTGACAATATTAGAACACGTTTTTTGTTGTTTAGTGAGTTTTCTTTTTGCTTAATAATAATCACCAAAGAAATACAGGTAACTCTTTAATTTGGCAGGTGATAAAACGGAAAAATTGTACCTTATAATATTTCCCTATCCTAATTCATCTCCTATAGCAAAGTGACAATATTAGATCACGTTTTTTGTTGTTTAATGAGTTTTCGTTTTGCTTAATAATAATCACCAAAGAAATACAGGTAACTATTTAATTTGGCGGGTGATAAAACGGAAAATTGTACCTTATAATACTTTCCCTATCCTAATTCATCTCCCATAACACATTAAAGACAAAATTAGCACGCGTTTTTTATTTAATGAGGGGATATTTTTCGCATAACAATTACCACGAACGAAATAGGTACTTGTAAAAAATGGGAAAAGCTGAAGAAAAAGAATAGTTGTAGTTTTTTTCCCCCCGCTGTGTTCCTACTTTTCATTTGATATATTTTCTCCTTTTTTATCTATCTCTTCTTTTCCATTTCTTTATTAATCTCTATCTACTTATCCATGGTAGTAATGAAAGGTTTATATTTTTTCTAGTTTCGTTTTGATGTTTTAAAATCTTTTCTTCATCTTTTATTTTCATTTTTATCTACCATTTTTTGTGTTATAGGAAAATAGGGGAACAATTATACAGAAGGCAATATCAAAAATGGTTCCTCTTGAATTTGGAGATGAACTGAGAAACTAAATCTAATTATAATCATTTTTCTCTACAACCTAATGAAAAAGAATGTTAGAGGACGAGTTTTAAGTCACTATACTATTCAACTTTCACTCTGCGTCTCAATTTTACGAGTCTATAATAAAAGAGCAAAGTAAAAATGTTCCTCAGTACCTTACCTTGTCTTGAAATTCCTCCAGGTAAAGTGAGAAGGTTTCCAACACACAATTACCTGGAAAAACAATAGAAAAAGTGGTTTGAGATTCCACACAATAATAAAAGTTGCCTAAAACACTATCTTGCTTCATTTCTTTTGTTTATATATTATTTTTTCTCTCTCTCTCTCTCTCTCTCTCTCTCTCTCCTTAAATACTTCTCAATAACACGAATATCTCTCTCTCTCTCTCTCTGATAATCTCTCTCTCTCTCTCTCTCTCTCTCTCTCTCTCTCTCTCTCTCTCTCTCTCTCTCTCTCTCTCTCTCTCAAGAGAGAGAGAGAGAGAGAGAGAGAGAGAGAGAGAGAGAGAGAGAGAGAGAGAGAGAGAGAGAGAGACATACATACAGACAGACTTAGAATTACAGATACAGGTCGCTTAGCAAGTCTTAGTTCGGGTCTCATTAGCGCTCAAGTTGACAGGGACAGGATGAGGAAGGGAATACAAATGTTCGTAGACTCTCCTATTTGTATTCTAAGATGGTTTTGGCTTTAACAACAACACACTAATTCCTATACTATTCCTTCCTTCATTACTTTCTTCCTTCCTTCCTTCCTTCCTTATCTCTTTAGTTCTGCTTCTTTTTCTTTTTCTTCCTTTAACAACAATTAATTCCTATACTATTCCTTCCTTCATTACTTTCTTCCTTCCTTCCTTCCATATCTCTTCAGTTTTCCTTCCTTTTCTTCTCCTTCCTTTCACAACAACAACTAACTCCTATACTACTTCTTCCTTCCTTTCCTTCCTTTTTTCCTTCCTTCATTACTTTCTTTCTTATCTCTTCAGTTTTCCTTTTCTTCTCCTTCCTTTCACATCAATATTTCCAGCACTTATCCACTTCCTTCCTTCCTTCCTTCATTTCTTATCATCCTTGTTTACTTCTCTCCTTTCTTCCTTCCTTTCTTCCTCTCTTCCTTCATTTCATATTATCAGTGGGTGAAGAGGGAACTGTGTGAGTGTGCGTGCGTGTGCGTGTGTGTGTGTGTGTGTGTGTGTGTGTGTGTGTGTGTGTGTGTGTGTGTGTGTGTGTGTGTGTGTGTGTGTGTGTGTGTGTGTGTGTACCTGGGCTTAATGAGGAAGGGGACAGGTTAATTACAGCATGTCTCTTCACACCTCTCTCTCTCTCTCTCTCTCTCTCTCTCTCTCTCTCTCTCTCTCTCTCTCTCTCTCTCTCTCTCTCTCTCTCTCTCTCTCTCTCTCTCTCTCTCTCTACACACACACACACACACCTCACTACCATTTCCATAAGCCTTGCACATGTATCCCACATCATAAGACTATTCCACATCCTTCCACAGTTTTGCTAGACTTAAACCACATTTTTTTTTAAACTTCTCGGTGGCAGACTAACTGAAATGCTTGATTATTTCCCGTAGAGTTTAATTCCTGATAGACTTACTGAAATGCGTGATTATTACCCGTAGAGTTTAATTCCTTACAAGATGATATCACCACTGTAATTTGATATGGTTAGTTGGTCAGTTACTCAGTCAGTCAGTCAGTTAGGCAGTAGTATATTAATTAGTCTATCAGTTAGGTGGTTATTTAGTTAGCCAGTCAGTTAGTCACTCGGTTAGTCAGTGATTCAGTTAAGTTATGATTATTTACAGTTTAATTATATTTCAATTCAACGTTTCTTTTATCCTTCTAACAAACTTTCACTAAATTCCTCAAAACAACTTTCTAATGTATATTTTTTTTCCCAG
>NC_066550.1:12473208-12510708 GCF_024679095.1 Eriocheir sinensis | reverse complement strand
ATTTTTTATGATTTATTTTACTTCTGTCTTTCTCTTTTTTGTTTTCTTCTCAATTTCTCTTCTTCTTCTCTTTCTTTCTCTTTTCATATATTTGTCCTGTTTCTAATTTCTATTTTTTCTCTTTATTTTCTTCATTATGTTTTCCTTTGTAATTTTTCTTCTTTTCTTCTTTCTCTTTTATATTGTTTGTTTTTTGTTCAGTCTCAAATCTTCCTTCTTTTCTCTTTAATTTTCTCTCCTTTATTATATTTTTCTTACTCTTTACGTCTAAACTACTTCGTCTTGTACCAAAATTCTCTTTCTTTCTTCTTCTTTCACTCTTTATTTATTTTCCTCCTATCTCATTCCTCTCTGCCTTTCTCTATCTTTTCATTTCCTTTTATTCCTTTTTCCCTTTCCATGTTCTTTCTTATTCCTTCGTTTATTCTTTTCTTCTCCTTCTTCTTCTTCTCTATTGTTTTCTTTTACTTTCCTTTCTTAGATTGTTTCCTGTTTTCCATTTTTTGTTGTTCTGTTAATTTTCTTCCCCTTCTCCCTCTCCCCCCCTTTCCTTTCTTCATTTCCATTCTCTCCATTATTCATGTCTCTCTCTCTCTCTCTCTCTCTCTCTCTCTCTCTCTCTCTCTCTCTCTCTCTCTCTCTCTCTCTCTCTCTCTCTCTCTCTCTCTCTCTCTCTCTCTCTCTCTCTCTCTCTCTCTCTCCTTCTCTCTCTCTCTCTCTCTTCTCTCTCTCCTCTTCTCTCTCTCTCCTTCCTCTTCTCTCTCCTTCTCTCCTTCTTCTCTCTCTCTCTCTCTCTCTCTCTCTCTCTCTCTCTCTCTCTCTCTCTCTCTCTCTCTCTCTCTCTCTCTCTCTCTCTCTCTCTCTCTCTCTCTCTCTCTCTCTCTCTCTCTCTCTCTCTCTCTCTCTCTCTCTCTCTCTCTCTCTCTCTCTCTCTCTCTCTCTCTCTCTCTCTCTCTCTCTCTCTCTCGTCACCATAGCAACCTTCCCTCACTCAGTCTCATCAATACAACCAATTACAAGCGATAGAGAGAGAGAGAGAGAGATACAATAAGAGGTGGTCTGGTTTGCTCTGAAATGAAACCAGACCAGACACGTCTCTCTCTCTCTCTCTCTCTCTCTCTCTCTCTCTCTCTCTCTCTCTCTCTCTCTCTCTCTGAAAAGCGCGTCAAACCTCAAATTCTCACAGCAATGCATCGACGCAGCAAACAAAGCGAACAGAATACTAGGCTTCATTACGAAACTTCGCATTTAAGAATAAAGATGTAATACTTCCACTGTACAATAGATTAGCTAGACCTCATTTAGAGTATGCGGTACAGTTTTGGTCTCCCCACCACGCAAAGGGCATCGCTAAATTAAAAGGTGTTCAACGTCGGGGTGCAAAAATGATCCCTTCCTCGCGCAACAAACCCTACGACGAAAGGCTTTAAGAAACGTCGCCTCCGAGGAAAACTGATCAAATGCTTCAAAGTACTCAATGGTTTTACGAATGTGGGCAAATCCATATAGTTTTTTGATCGATGACGCGTTCCGAACGAGAAACAATGGCAGAAAGCTTCAGTGTAAACAAATAAATTCAGACTGCACCAAACTTTCCTTCACCAACGTTGTAGTGCGAGGATGGAATAAGCTCCCGCATTCAGTAATTCAGTTGAACACGCTTTGTTTTCCCTTTTCTCTCGCTTCTTTTTCATTTTCGTCTTTCTTAAGGGGGTGGGGGTGAGGGGAGTGGTTCTGAGGCCTGGATGGAGGGTAAGGGGTTCTGGTTCTGAGGGCCTGATGGGGGGCGGTAAGGGTACTGGTTCTGAGGGGGCCTGGATGGGCGGGAAGGGTACTGGTTCTGAGGGCCTGATGGGGGGCGGTAAGGGTACTGGTTCTGAGAGGTCCTGGATGGGCGGGAAGGGTACTGGTTCTGAGGGCCTGAAGGGGGGCAGTAAGGGGAGTGGTTCTGAGGCCTTCTGGATGGGCGGTAAAGGTACTGGTTCTGAGGGGTCCTGGTTGGGCGGAAAGGGTACCTACTGGTTCTGAGGGCCTGAAGGGGGGCGGTAAGGGTACTGGTTCTGAGGGGTCCTGGATGGGCGGGAAGGGTACTGGTTCTGAGGGTTCCTGGATGGGCGGTAAGGGTACTGGTTCTGAGGGGGCCTGGATGGGCGGTAAGGGGAGTGGTTCTAAGGTCTCCGAGGTGGGAAATAAATGAGCTCCTGGGAACCTAATAGCGCTCGAGGGAGAGGACTGATAGTGTTGTAGTGTTGGTGATTTATATACTAGGGGAACGGTCTGCTACTACTACTATTACTATTACTACTACTACTACTACTACTACTATTACTACTACTACTACTACTACTACTACTACTACTACTACTACTACTACTACTACTACTACTACTACTACTACTATTACTACTACTACTACTACTACTACTTTCCTTTCTTCCTCTTCTTAAACTATTTCCTCCCTTTTTCCTTTCTTCTCTTCCTTCTCTCATTCCCTCCTTCTGATTACTACCTACCACTTTTCTCCTCCAAATCCTTCTTTCCTTCCTTTCTTCTTTCTTTAACACTTTTTTCCTTTCTTCCTCTTCTTAAACTATTTCCTCCCTTTCTCCTTTCTTCTTTTATTTCTTCTCTTCTTTTCCTTCTTTCCTTCCCTCCTTTTTATGACTGCCTACCAGTTTTCTCCTCTATATCCTTCTTTCCTTCCTTTCTTTCTTCTTTCTCTAACAATTTCCTCTTTTTTTCCCCTTTTTTTAGTTCTATTATTTTATTCCTTCCCTCCATCCTACTTCTATTACTACTACTACTACTACTACTTCTACTGCTGTGACAAAGACCTTTCAGAATATTGGTGAAGCTTTGTAGTCTCTCTCTCTCTCTCTCTCTCTCTCTCTCTCTCTCTCTCTCTCTCTCTCTCTCTCTCTCTCTCTCTCTCTCTCTCTCTCTCTCTCTCTCTCTCTCTCAATCGACAACCTGAACATTCATTTCCGATCTAGAATTGAAACGTTTATGGAATTCAACACCGAAGCTAAAATTCCATCACAGTTTTATATCAACCAGAGTCAAAATAAATAAATAAATAACGATGCAGAGAGAACAAGTAAATCACGTAAATTGAGGTTGAGTTTTCATTACTAGCGGATCACAAGTTACAGGTTACAAGGATTAGTTTCAGCTCCATTATTCTTTAGCATTAAAAACCATATACCCCTTCCAAAACTCTTATTTACCGATGGAAGTTGATGTATAATTTTCTAGTTTTATTCATGGCTATATAAAGACCTCACCGTAAGTTTCATTCAGTTCCGGCATATAGTTAGCGAGCAAAAAACAATTGAAAAGAATATATAGGATAAAGAGGTTTTGTATCATTGCCCCAATCGGAAATAATAGTAAGGTCTGAGGCAAAGCGATCTGCTGCCTCCAGCCTGGAATCGTTTAGTTCCTGTAGGGTGGGTCTTCTATTAAAAGAAGTTGAGTAATGCAGAGTAGAGTCATCGGCGTTAGAATGGAAAGGACAGTTCGTTTTGAAAAGAAGATAATCAATAAACAACAAAAAGAGAGTGGGAGATAGGAACACCACTGTTAGTAGGTTTAGGGGAAGAACAGTAACCGTCTACCGCAGCAGAAATAGAACGGTCGGAAAGGAAACTGGAGATAAAGGTACAGAGAGAAGGATAGAAACCGTAGGAGGGTAGTTTGGAAAGCAAAGATTTATGCCAGACCCTATCAAAGGCTTTTGATATGTCCAGCGCAATAACAAAGGTTTCACCGATACGGCTAAGAGAGGATGACCAAGAGTCAGTTAGGAAGGCAAGGAGATCACCAGAAGAACGTCCCTTGCGAAACCCATACTGGCGATCAGATAGAAGGTCAGAAGTGGAAAGGTGCTTTTGAATCTTCCGGTTAAGGATTGATTCAAAAGCTTTAGGTAGACAAGAAAGTAAAGCTATAGGTCGGTAGTGGTTCACACGTGATCTTTTTCACGTATATTTCTACGTTGTTTCCACGTATGTTAATTCGTCCATACACATCTATGTAGAATTCACGTAGAAATATATAACGTTACAACAACGACAGCACAACGTGACGGTCAACGGACAACGTAGATGTGTTTGCTGGGTACGCGCCTCCAATATTGCCCCCACGAGAATAATAACCTTTCCCAGGTCTCACATAGCGTTGTATTTCTTTAGTTTTACCGGCGCATCCTGCATATACCGCGTCTACAAGTGATGGTAAGAAATAGCAGATATACGGTACTCCTCTCCACTTCACCAAACTTCAAACACCTGGCAGTGGGGAGGACTATGAAGACCAGGGAAACTGTTGGATAAAAGCAGGTATTGCAACGATGCTGTCTACCTGAAATGAAGCATAACTCGAAAAGTAGACATTTGCGACGGAAATGAGGTACAGAACCGTGCAATTCACTACATCTATCACCAGAAAAACACGAACCACGTCAGAAAATCGTTGGTTGGGTAAAACTGCAAATTGTCCGGCTCGAGTCTATCTACCTATCTATCTATCTATCACCAGAAAAACATAAACCAGAAAATCGTTGGTTGGGTGAAACTGTAAATTGTCTGGCTCGAGTCTATCTACCTATCTATCTATCTATCACCAGAAAAACATAAACCAGAAAATCGTTGGTTGGGTGAAACTCCAAATTGTCCAGCTCGAGTCCTGCACTACACCACCAGCTCCCTAAGCCCACAATGTCCTCCCCATTCACATAATAATATCCAGCAGGGCAAAAAACACCTGAACTCACCTTCGTTTGGGTCCAAATGGCCCCTCCCCCTCCTCCTCCTCCTCCCCTTGCAGTGCTTCTAATGGCTGGGATTATTTCACCACCGGCAGGAAGGTTAGTGACGCTGGTGGTTATTATAGGTGGTTCACAGTGTATTGAGTCCATAATTCCACCTAAGAGAGTCAGTGGAAGAGTTGGAATTTGAAAGTTTGAAAAGACCGCCTTGCCTCGCCACACGCTCCATCTTGGCAACGGGACGGTACTCAAAATCAACCTATCGTACTCAGCCAATTATATTTCCCGACTTCCTACCCCTAAACTGTCTTCTGGGCTCCAATAACGACACTCATTTATAGTTATCGTTAAAAGAGTTAGATTCTGATGTTTCTTGGCAATAGTTAGGCGTCAGAAACAGGTAAATACTATGCTCTCTCGAGTACGACAATCTGGCAACGGTACTCAACATTTATCAAGAATTCAGCATGTATCGCCATTATATTGCCATTGCTTAAAGTCATATATATAAGAGAAAGTAGTTTAATTGACGAGTATATCTTCATCCGTCTTAAATAATCAATGAAGAAGAAAATCACAAGGAAAACTGAATGATCAAACTTCAGCCCCTATGGCCATATGTGCCACAGTTTAATTATTAAGGTTAAAAAGTAGAGGATATTAGCTTGCTTTACATGTATATATCTTCAGCTATCTCTAATAATCAAGCCAAAAAGAAATATAGAAAAACTAGTTGCCATTGGAAGGGTTGGCAGCTCTGTGGAGGCCTGTAAACTTATATGACCAAAATTACCATTATTAAGAGTTATTAATGAGAGAAATGTGTGTATATTAATTGATCTAACTTAAGAAAACCTATATCAACCCAAAGAGCAATATTATGGAAAAAACTGGATACCATCGGAAGGATTGGCAGCTTTGTGGACCCCTTATATGACCAAAAATATCATCATTAAGAGTTATTAATTAGAGAAATGCGTATATATTAATTGATCTAACTTAAAAAAAACTATAAATTCAACCCAAAGAGCAATATTACGGAAAAAACTGGTTACCATAGGAAGGGTTGGCAGCCTTGTGGAGAGTCCAACATTGTCAGGTTGTCGTACTCCGCCTCGTATGTTTACCGATTTCCGACCCAGAAACTGTCTTCCTCAGCCCAATAACTGGATTTATACATAGTTAGCGTTAAAATGGCTAATTACTAGTGTTTTTTGGCAGTAGTAAGGGTCAGAAAATGGTAAATGCGATGCTTTGAGTACGATAATATGTTAACGGTAGGAGGCATGTAAACAAACACTTCCTTGGTCCGTCCTGCGCCTCGGCCTGCTCGGCGCCACTAACTCGCCTCCTCCAACTATTATTATTATCATTATTATTATTATTAACTCGTGTACATGACTCGTGCTGACTACTGGTGCTTTGGGCTTCGTCTGGAGGCGCCACACCCTTGACAAGGTGGCAAAAGTGGTAAGTGGTGTGTGTGTGTGTGTGTGTGGGGGTGACTTTATCCGCGGGTGTGTTCACGGGACTCGGGCATCGCCAGGGCCAGGGACAGACAGCCTTTGGTCACGGGCCCGACAAAATTCAATTCAAATGCCGTGACATCACAGGGTGCGTGCGGCGAGGGTCCAAGGGCGGGTGCCAAGACAGTCAGCTGTGTTGGGCGGCGTTCTGTAATGCCTCACTGTGTTGTGGTCGGGTGCAACACTACAAATCGCTACAGACAGACAAAATATAGGTTTTTCCATTTTCCAAACGACACTGAAACGTCCGAGAGGTGGCTACAACTGTGTGGAAGACCGGATATAACCAAACCAGTTCATCATAGGATATGCTGCTTGCATTTTGAGCCGTCTGCTTATCAGAGGAACTTGAAGTATGAGCTCCTTGGACAGCCAGTGCCTGATAAGCAAATAAGGCTGAAGCCTGAAGCAGTGCCAACGTTACGCTTACCATCAACAGGTGAATTTAATAACTGGTTATTTACTGTATAACAAAACCAACTACTCAAAGCTGCCACTCGCAGGCAGTTAGTGTACCTGCATCACTGAATCTGAGAAAATGTATATCAAAAGACGTACGCACATAAATATGGAGATTCACTACTCGCCTCCAAAATTGCTCCCCCAAGGTCTCACATACCATTGTACTTCTCTAGTTATACTGGTGCATCATACATGTGGGGGGCTTAGGAGGGGGGTCCAGAGGGGCAAAGCCCCCCTGTTAGAGGTTAGATTATGTAAAGTTCGGTTGGAGTAGTTTAAATATGCCCCCCCACCCAAAAAACCCGATTTCCCACGGGTCCCCCAAGATCGTTAGAGGAAGGGGATTAGGCCTTTTTCTTTACTTCTAACTACTTCCGCCTTCATATTATGGTTGAGGGACATGTATTTCGTGGAAGCGTAATATCGTATTTTGGAGGCGCGGAGTCAATCTCCACAATTACGAAGATGTACAGCCCTATCCCCTTTCTTTCAGTGGGCAGTACACACAGGGGCAGAGGGAAGGGCAGCACACACAGGGGCAGGGGGAGGGGCAGCACACTGGGGCAGGGAGAAGGGGAGCACACACTGGGGCAGGGGCAGGGGGAAGGGCAGCATTGCACATTTGGCCCATCTCGGTGGGGGCCAAATCAAAACTGCCTGAGCTAACACAGGACATAACTAAATCTTTATATGAACACCAGTTATTGGAGTGCTCCACTTATGTTACAGAACTGGTTACCTTTGCAGGTACTGCAGGCAGCCCAGCTAAGGGGAGAAGAGCCATTCTACCAGAAAATCAACCAGTGTCCTCACCGGCAGTGCCTAGGCTGTTACCAAGCTTATGCCAGCCTCCACATAATGGTGAGTGCCCTCTGCTGAGTATGTCCTGGTTGTGTCACAAGGACTTTACTGAGGAGTGAATCCTGAAGTCTGCATTGCACTCTGTTCCCTGCCACTGATGGACATGCAACGCACACACACACGTTTCCCTCTGTCACACACCATTCTTGCTGCTGGAGCGCTCCACTTTTGTACAGAACTGGTAAATATTGCAGACAGCTCAGCTAAGAGGAGAAGAAGGAAAATAATAATAATCTATGTAACTGTTTTGAATATAAGTGACGAAAAACCAGCGCCACAACTTAACTATAAAAAAACATTAAAAACAACAATAGTGATTCGTAAAAATGAACCACTGGAGCACTAGTAAGAGAGGACGGATGATTAAGTATAATAATAATAATAGTATTAGTAATTCGTGATAATAGTACTAATATATGATGAAAAGCTATGAGAACTTTGGAAGAATACAGATGAACTGGCTGTGAACTGTAATAGTATGTAGTGATGTTGTTGTTGTTGTTATTATGCCTTTTTCAAAGTGTGCCACCCGTGTTTTGTTACTTTTGAGAGTGGTACCATTAAAGGTAACCCATCGCACCCTACCATTTTATTTGATTTCCTTTGTTCGGTGAGAATACCAATTGGCAGCACATTCTCATGGTAGACACTGCAGAGTAAAGAAAGAAATGTAAGAGGTATATAAAGGACTTTGTGGTTTATTTTTATTATTTATTTCACTTATGCGCAATATATATTTACTGTAAGGCTCAAAGTCATCAGTAAGAATTGGATTGCTTACAATATTAGTGTGGTAATATGCTGCAGGAGAGAGAGAGAGAGAGAGAGAGAGAGAGAGAGAGAGAGAGAGAGAGAGAGAGAGAGAGAGAAGCCTGAGGGAGGGGGAGGGGGTGGGGGAGAGAGCCACCCGCACTGTGTGACGTCACAGCCACGCTTTGCCCCGCCCTCGTCGGCTATAAATCTGCGCGTGATCAGACCCTGCCTTTCCCTGGACCCTGGTTATTACCAGTGCTTTGGACCACCCAGGCCTAACCTAACGGGGGCCTTTGCCCCCACAGCGCCTTTTTACTTTAAGGAAACTTTACATCACTTAATGGGTGGGGCTTTGGCCCCCAACTCCCCCATTCAGCCGCTGCCGTGGGAAATGGTTGGAAAGAAAGATGAATAATACAAAATGATAAGTCAGAAAAAAATAGTGTCAAGCTCCTCAGTGTGGCGGGTGTACAACTAGATAAATATTGAAGCTTCATGTCGGCTCATTGACCAATAATATTTCAGAGCCAAGACAACCAAGACAAGTGAGTGGCATCACAGCCCCTGAGGGAGGGCCAGGCGGCACCAGGCCCCGGCGAGGCCCAGCGATGGAGGAGTGGTCAAGCTGGGAGTTCTGCAGGCACCGCCGGGACTCATCTGCCGCTGCCGCAGGAACCAACCTCCAACACCCCGCCCTGGGCCTGGCCGGACATGAGGTTGGCTGTGGTCTGCTGTTCAAGGATAGGCTGTGTGGGACAATGAGGGGAGAACTTTTCCTCCATCATCTGTATGGGTATTTTTTTCTGTAGCTGAAAGTATGTTTTTACCGAAAAGCTGTTCATAATATTTATTTATTTTTTATTTCCTCAGCATATTTTTATTTCTGCAGCACATTTTTTTGTTTTTTTTAGCATATTTTTGCAGTAGTAGTATTTATTTTGATGTATTTAGATGTTTTAAGTCTTGGAAGGGTTGACACCAGTTTGATTCGTCTTACACAGTTTTTAACACTTCATAATCTTAGTTTCTTAACACTAATGGGCACTGATCACCAGTAAATGTTGTGTTGGGTCCATTAGAATTCATCGCACCATTTACTACCAGAGTTGGAAGAGGTAATCTGATCTCATAGTATTCCTCTAATTGTTTTTGAGTTTTTAGCTAAGATGGCTCGCACATCAACACAACCAATTGCATGGAACCAGTTGCATTGTGCCGTTGGTCGCTGTAGAATCTCTCACATTATGGCGACAGTCGAGTGATTGACGCACAGACGCCGTTGCCAGATTATCGCACTCAGAGCATAGTATTTCCCGGTTTCTGACGCCTAACTATTGCCAAGGAACATCAGGAACTCACTATTTTAATGATAACTATAAATGAATCTTGTCATTGGGGCCCAGGAGTTAGTTTTTGGGTCGGAAGTCAGTAAATACAGCCATCCCTCAAATAGTACAGTTTCCAATAGTTCGGTTTTGGTTTTATACAGATTGTTACAGAAGATCTTTTAGGATTTTTAAATTTCCTGCTTGCCGGGAAATTTAATAATCCTAAAAAAATCATCTATGAAAATCCGTATAAAACCAAAACCGAACTATTGGAAGCTGTACTATTTGAGGGATGACTGTATAAGAGGCTGGGTACGACAATCTGGCAACGTTGCGCACAGATGTCTATGCTGTCGTGAGGGATCAGATGCATTGTGGACTCGTGTAGTAGAGGGTGTTTGTGCCCCCAGAACCCACCAAACAAACTAGCTCGTTTAAGATTTAGACATTCTGTAAAATTTTCACACCTCCGTAGAGTAGTGACAAGCCTGTCTAGCTACAAATCTGCAGCCCCAGGTTTGAATCCCAGCCCAGGCAGTTCACTCGAGAAGCTCACTCAGCTGTTCATCCTCTCTTTACCGTCCACCTCCACAAGGGAAGATAAGGACATTAACCCGGTAGCAGCGGGGATCATGTTTCTTAATGGTCCCTCCGAGCGAGAAAAATGAGAAAAAATCATCGCTTACACAAACCATTTCATAATATATATCGAAGCATTTGTGATCAGTTTATGTATCATCTATTTTGGGGGGTATATATCATGGCACAAATTTGGCCCGTTGCTGCTACACGGTAAAGCCACAAATTTGGCCCATCGCTGCGACACGGTAAAGCCACAAATTTGGCCCGTCGCTGCTACACGGTAAAGCCACAAATTTGGCCCATCGCTGCTACACGGTAAAGCCACAAATTTGGCCCGTCGCTGCTACACGGTAAAGCCACAAATTTGGCCCGTCACTGCTACACGGTAAAGCCACAAATTTGGCCCGTCACTGCTACACGGTAAAGCCACAAATTTGGCCCGTCACTGCTACACGGTAAAGCCACAAATTTGGCCCGTCACTGCTACACGGTAAAGCCACAAATTTGGCCCGTCGCTGCTACACGGTAAAGCCACTAATTTGGCCCGTCGCTGCTACACGGTAAAGCCACAAATTTGGCCCGTCGCTGCTACCGGGTTAAGTGAAAAGAAAAGATGATTCTGTAAATTTCTTGGAATTTCACCGCGTCCACATCCAATTCTCAAGCCATGAACAGCAACAAGTCTTCTAACCATTTTTTATATAATATGGATGAACCGGTGACCATCTCTTTATCCTTCACTTATGCATCAAAGCAAAATTACGCCATCTTCATCTGACGGCATTGTTGAAAGTAAAAATAATAAAATAAAAGTATCACACCAGACGACCGAACCAGGAGCAGTGATTAGCAGACTTTTAAAATATTTCTTTGTTTATCGCCCTTGAGCTGCATCCTTTACTGATAAAACAAAACAACAACCAAAAAATCATATGTGACCAGTTCCGCATAGTCAGTTTCATGCTCTTTGTTGCGTCAATGTGCGAGCTGAAGACACCATCCATCACCCATCCTTGGCGGGTACTCGTAAAAATCATATGTGACCAGTTCCGTACGTTCGGTTTCATGCTCTTTGTTGCGTCAATGTGCGAGCTGAAGACACCATCCAAGACCTATCCTTGGCGGGTACTCATAAAAATCATATGTGACCAGTTCTGTACATTCGGTTTCATGCTCTTTGTTGCGTCAATGTGCGAGCTGAAGACATCATCCAACACTCATCCTTGGCGGGTACTCATGCATTGCCCTCTGACCTCCAGCCTCCAAACACCGCCATGTGGGGTGCGGGCGATGAGACAACCCACTACAGGGAGCCGTTCGAAGGGGTGTGTGCGAGACGCCAGGACGAGGGCAACGACAGTGACGAGAGTAGCTGTATATTGTCACTGCCGGATTTGATGAAGGATTATGGGGAGGTTGGCGACGAGGGGACGACCAACGACACTCCATTACCAGTGTTACCAAGCGATGTGGAGGGTAACAGTGCGAAGGGGAAGAGTCATGATTCACAGCCAGTGTTACCAGATCTTACAGAGGGTGAGAGAACTAACAGTGACACATCAATGACAGTGTTACCAAGTGGTGTAGAGGGTGACACTGCAAACAGTCCAAATTCACCACCAGTGTTACCAACTGATACAATACGGGACAGCAGTGATTGGACTAACCTCAACTCTTCAATGACAGTGTTACCAAGGTCTGTAGAGGGTGGCACTGCAAAGATAACAAGTCCAAATTCACCGCCAGTGTTACCAACTGATACAATACAGGACAGCAGTGATTGGACTAACCTCACATCCTCATTGACAGTGTTACCAAGCTCCGTAGAGGGTGGCACTGCAAAGATAAACAGTTCTAATTCACTGCCAATGTTACCAACTAATTTTATGGAAGGTGCCAGTATTGAGAGTAACACTACCACCTTATTGACAGTATTACCAACCTATACAGAGAATAATACCCAACAGTGCAACAGTCTCATTTCACTGCCAGTATTACCAACACATATTACGGAGGGGGAGAGTGATTACAGAAACAGTCCCTCAGTATTACCAAGTCAGGCAGTAGGCGACAGTGACCATGGAAACAGTGCTAATTCATATCCAGTGTTACCAGCTAAGGAGAGCGACAGCAAGCTAACCAACAATCCCACATCGGTATCAGTGTTGCCAAATCATTCAGCGGAGGGGGACGGGGAACAGATTAGACTCACACGCCCCTTGCTATCAGTCCTATCAACCAGTCTTATGGAAAACAACAGTAACCAAACCAGCAACCCAACCTCATTACCAGTGTTACCAAAACCTTCCACAGAGGGTAACAGGGAACAGGATAGTCTCACACGCCCTTTACTATCTGTCTTATCAACTAGCCTTCTGGAAAACACCGCCCAGGCTCGTAATATCAGCTGCCCCTCCTCACAATCCCTCATACATAGACTTTTAGCGGACGGGAAAAACGAACGAAGCAAACTCAATCGCACGCTCTCCGCCCCGTCAAGCAATCATGCGGAAACGGACAGCGATCAAAGTACTGGCTGTCCGTCACTCGCGTCATCTCTTCATGGTCTACCGTACAACCTAACTGAGGACATAAGCAACCAGAGTAACCGTTCCGCGACGCTCCCAGTCTCGCCGCCACTAACACCACAACCATCAAGCTCGCAGCACACAACATCAGCGTCGCAAAGTCCAGCGCTACCCTCGTCGGAACCCCAGACATTCGATTCCTCACACTATCACCCGAAGAGGAAACGGAGGAAAAACAGTGACGGAACGGATGTAGGGTTGAACATGGCTTCGGAAGACTCGCCTCCGCCCCCATATTCGTACTGTATTGCGAGTGCAGTGGAGAATATCCTCATCGACTGCCCTGAGGATGTGCGCCAGGAGTGTGGGCAGCAGATTCTGACGGCGGCGATGAAGATTCTGGTGGAGATGAAGAAGGAGGAGGAATCGTCAGTGGCCTTAATGGAATAGCGGAACTGTGCGTGTATGAGTGTGTGTTTGTGTTTTAGAGTAAGAGGAGGTGACGAAAGACTCGGATACAAAAAAAACACAAAAAACTGCAACAAGAAAGAGTAATTAGTGCCCATAACAGTGTTGCTGGACCATATATATTTTTTTTATGTGTGTGTGTGTATGTGTGTGTGTGTGTGTGTTTGTTTTATAGTAAGAAGAGTTGTATCAAGGGTCAGATAAAACAAACACACACACACACACACACACACGTACACTCCTTCAACAAGCTCGTACGTACAAAGAAGCAAGGGAGATGCCAAAGAATCGTGGTGCTTTAGACAATATTGCCGGGAATCGTTCAATCTCTCAACTTTTTACGTGAACATTTGTATACGACATAGATAGATACATAGATTTTTACTTTAACTCAACCACCAGTATTTTGTTCAGCGGTAAGAGAACAGGCGGAATGGGTGCTCAGGCAATATACGTGTGGAATCATTGAGGTTTTTATGTAGTTTTAGATGAGAGATGAAACACAAACACACACACACACACACACATACAAGAACTCACGGCAGCAATTAGGAGGAGAAATCGACAGTGCCCTTTCTGAAATAGCTAACCCTTGTGTGTGTGTGTTAGTGCGTTAGTGTTTTTTTATAGTTAAAGGTGAATTATGAGCTGGATAAAACACACGCCCACAAAAATCGCAACAAGGAGGAGTAGTTATATTTGCGTACACACATATATATAGTTGTTATTTAGGAGTGCAGTGAAGGCATCAGTGTTTTGTTGATGGCCGTAGACAGGGTAGGAAAGGAAGGTCATAATCTTGTTTTTTAGCCATTCCGATAATTTATGTTCATCAGTGTTTTGTTGATGGCATTAGACAGGGTAGCAAAGGAAGGTTGTAATCTCGTTTTTAGTCATTCCGATAATTTGTGTTCATATATAATTTTTTACAAAAGTCTGACATAGCAATTTAGGTTTTCTTATATGATCTTGTATATGGATTACCTAGTTGTTTATGTATTCAGATAATTTGTGTTCATATATAATTTTTTACAATAGTCTGACATAGCAATTTAGGTTCTCTTGTACGATCTTGTATATGGATTACTTAGTTGTTTATGTATTCAGATAATTTGTGTTCATATATAATTTTTTACGTTAGTTTGACATAGCAATTTAGGTTCTCTTATATGATCTTGTATATGGATTTCCTAGTTGTTTATGCATTCAGATAACTTGTGTTCATATATATTTTTACAATAGTCTGACATAACAATTTAGGTTTTCTTATATGATCTTGTATATGGATTACCTAGTTGTTTATGCATTCAGATAGCAATTTGTGTTCATATATATTTTTTACAATAGTCTGACATAGCAATTTAGGTTTTCTTATATGATCTTGTATATGGATTTCCTAGTTGTTTATGTATTCAGATAGCAATTTGTGTTCATATATATTTTTTACAATAGTCTGACATAGCAATTTAGGTTCTCTTGTACGATCTTGTATATGGATTGCCTAGTTGTTTATGTATTCAGATGGTAATTTGTGTTTCTATATATTTCTACAATAGTCTGACATAGCAATTTAGGTTCTCTTATATGATCTTGTATATGGATTGCCTAGTTGTTTATGCATTCAGATGGTAATTTGTGTTTCTATATATTTCTACAATAGTCTGACATAGCAATTTAGGTTCTCTTGTACGATCTTGTATATGGATTGCCTAGTTGTTTATGCATTCAGATGGTAATTTGTGTTTCTATATATTTCTACAATAGTCTGACATAGCAATTTAGGTTCTCTTATATGATCTTGTATATGGATTTCCTAGTTGTTTATGCATTCAGATAATTTGTGTTCATATATAATTTTTTACATTAGTCTGACACAGCAATTTAGGTTCTCTTGTACGATCTTGTATATGGATTTCCTAGTTGTTTACGTATTCATATAGCAATTTGTGTTCATATATATTTTTTACGATAGTCTGACATAGCAATTTAGGTTCTCTTATATGATCTTGTATACGGATTACCTAGTTATTTACGTTTTCAGATGGTAATTTGTGTTTCTCTCTATATTTTTTTAGCCATTAAGGAACTCTGTAATCTCGTAATGCTCATTCAGAAAATTCCTTTTGATATATTTACTATTTTAGAGGAGTTTGACGTAACCCTCTACTCTTTCCTATCATTATTTTTATATATTATTCATTTACTCATTCAGATAATTTGAGTTGATGCTTACATTTTTCAGTGGTTTAACTAGACCATTTACTATTTTACGGATTAAATATTTTTTGGATGTATATACTTTTTAACAGTACAAGTGGACCATTTTATAATTGTCTTGTATAATACTCTCTATTGATATATTTGAGACGTCCAGAAGCAAAGAGACATCCACGCTACTTTTACGGTTTGAGTTACGGGTCGTGTCATGCAGGTGTGACCCTCCTCTCTTAACCCATATAGGTCATGGAGGCAGGAGGGATGGACAGGGCTGGATCCATGCAACTTCAAACTAGTGAAGTGTCGGTCAGTCATGTTCTGCCCCATCCTCTCCGCCTGATAGCTGCTGCGGAGATCATGTGTCTTAATGGTCCCTCTAAGCGAGAAAAATGAGAAACAATCATCACTCACGCAAACCATTTCATAATATATATCAACGCATTTGTGATCAGTTTATGCATCATCTATTTTTGGGGGTTTATATCATGGCAAAGATTTAGCCCTTCACTGCTACATGGTAAAGCCACAAATTTAGCCTGTTGCTGGTACACGGTAAAGCCACAAATTTGGCCCGTCGCTGGTACACGGTAAAGCCACAAATTTAGCCTGTTGCTGGTACACGGTAAAGCCACAAATTTGGCCCGTCGCTGGTACACGGTAAAGCCACAAATTTAGCCCGTCTCTGCTACACGGTAAAGACACAAATTTTGCCTGTCGCTGCTACACAGTAAACTCACAAATTTTGCCCGTTGCTGGTACATAAATTTGGCCCGTCGCTGGTACATAAATTTGGCCCGTCGCTGGTACATAAATTTGACCCATCGCTGGTACATAAATTTGGCCCATCGCTGCTACAAGGTTCAACTTCATCCTCTCATCTCAAACCTCACTTTTGGTGTGGATGCTCCTTTGGTTCTAGACGCCTTTTATATCCTCAACAACTTACCTGAACCATGTGATAACGCGTACCATAGTGTGTTTGCAATGTTAAGAATTTCTAAGCCATGTGAAGACCAATCCATGTGATAACCTGTTTTGATATATGTGTCTTTATCATCATGTGTGTGTGTGTCTGTGTGTGTGTGTGTCTTAACCCTTAGACGTCGGTGAAGCTATATACAGATGGTCCAAAATTCAGTCAGTTTTGTATGGTAGAAATATAGCACTTCCAGATCATGGTTGAATCTACATACAGACAATTGTTAAAACATCCATTATGTGGACCGAGAGAGCCTGGGTTCAATTCCTGGGTGGAGTGGAAAAATTTGGGCGGCTTTTCCGATACCCTGCGCCCCTGTCCACTCAGCAGTAAATGGGTACCAGGTATTAATCGGGGGTTGTGTCCTGTCTCCTGTTCCCTTCTCCTATAATTCCTTCCCCTTCTGTCTCTCTCCGGCATATGACCACAGATGTTGCGCCGACTAAACGAAACTTTCCAACTTTTCCATTCTGCGGCGTACCTATATTTGTGCTACAGTCCTAAGCAGCAATGCCAGATTATCGTACCCAGAACATCCTATTTTCTGGCCTCTGACTCATGACCATTGCAAGCAGACACAAATAATCACCAATTTTAATGATAACTTAAAACAAATCTCGTTATCGGGGTTGACATGACAGTTTTTGGTTGGAAATCGGTTGCAGACAAACGTATAATTACTGATTTTAACGATAACTAAAAACAAATCTCGTTATCGGGGTTGACATGACAGTTTTTGGTTGGAAATCGTCAAACCGGCTGAGTACGGCAGTCTGGTAATGTTGGTCTTAAGGTCGGCAGTGACTATATATGAGGCGTGTCGTGTGAAAGTGATCTAACCCTAAAAAATGGCGGGTTGGAGTTACAGGCGGGAACCTGTTGTCCTGAGGTTCAATTATCTTGTAGTGATGTCGGAAAAGGCAAAAGTGAACATCCTGCGGGGTGTACTAAGGTCTAAAGTGGCTTGTTTTGGTCCAACATGTGGTACAGACTAACTTTAGATCGGGAGTGAAAGACTCTTTTTCGATTTTAAACATTCGTATAAAATCAGGAATTAGGCACAGCAACATAATTTTTTTACAGAGCACTTCTTATTCCATACACTCTTTAAAAATGAACCTAAAACCATGACTTTCTGGGGGGAAAAAATAGTGCGGGAGAAGGGAGTGAGTGAAAAATTCGACTATCCAAATTTTTTTTAGATTTATTAAAAACTCAGTGGCATGAAAGATCTAGCCTAAACACTTAATTCGATGTATAATAGTAATACATTGCACCATTTTATTCAGTAGTAATCAATAATTGACTCCGCTAATACCTCAAAACTAAGGTCGGGCGGGTTAGACCACTTTCGCACGACGAGCCTCACATGGACCATTCATTTTCGGGGAGACACGCTTCAGATTCTGTCGTCGTCTAAGGGTTAAGCAATGCAAGGGGACCATTAGTGAGGGTAAGACAGTGATGCTCAGGGCAGTTTGGTAAGTACAGTTTTTTGCTCATGTTGTTTTATCCTTTGTATAAGTGTTGATTCCCACCGTCACCTTTAAATAAACAAGTTGAATATTTGTTAACACTTTTCCGAACTTCACACCCAAGTATTTCCCTTCATTTAGCTTAAGTATTGGTATAGGGGAGATGTAAGGATTTTTTACAAGCTCTAATATTTTGCAGGTTCATTTTTTTACAAGTTAATATTTCACAAGTTGATTTATTTTTTACAAGTTCATATTTCACAAGTTCATTTTTTTTACAAGTTCATATTTCACAAGTTCATTTTTTTTTTACAAGTTCATATTTCACAAGTTCATATTTCACAAGTTCATAATTTTTTACAAGTTCATATTTTTTTACAAGTTCATATATTTTTTACAAGTTCGTATTTTTCCCCAAGTTCACATTCATTCAGCTATTTCTCCTCCTCACAGGACTATTGTAATCTCTTTATATCCTTCTCTATCCTTACACCACATTAACTATTCTTAATTTATCAATAGCACATCCTTGGGTATACAGCGAGTCAAGACACGGGAGGAAAGGTGATAACGTAACACTCCTTAGCACATTATAGAATAGCACATTACAGAACTCACCTTGGTAGACCACTGCAGGGATGACAGTATTATGCTTTTCTATGTCTGTTTCAGCAGGGCCCAACATTTCATCTGTAGAGTTAAACGAAAACTTACCAGAAGACACAATGACAATATCTCTTACACTCTTTATAATGGTTTGGGTGACTCATCTTGGTAGACCACAGAAGGGATGACAGTTTTATGCTTTTCTTAGTCTGTTTCAGCAGTGACCAACATTTCATCTGTAGTGTTGGGGGGAAGACAAATCAGAAAACAAGATGATGGTTTCAGCGACAGGCACCTCATCGTCTGCAGTCTCCCGGGCAAGGTGTCTCTCGTTATCCTCCAGTTATCGACGTACAGGTAACAAGTAAGATATTAGAGATGGCAGATTGTAGAGTGAGCTTGTAGTGGCGTGAATGTTTGTTTGATACATGAGTTCTTGCTTTTCAATATACAGTAAAGCCCCTGTTATTATCCTTAAACTGTTTCCTTTCCTGTAAAAAATTAATAAACAAAAAAATTATCAGAGAACCGTGAAGCCATTTCCTTTTTTTTTATCATGCTTTTAATTTTTAACTGATTTTATATAGTTTTATTGGTGTTTTTTCCGGTTTTATTGTTTTAGAATATAATAGTTCTGTATTAAATTCGGCGCCATATGACCCAGCAGTTGCGGCGCCAAGATGAACGTTCAAATAATCAATCAATCCTTTACTGTTAAGAAAATTAGATAAATGAGAAAATTACCACTGTTTCCTTTCTTGTAAATAAAAAATAAACAAAAAATTATCAGAGAACCGTGAAGCTGTTTCCTTCACTGTTAAGAAAATTGAATAAATGAAAAAAATTACCACTTTCGTTTCCCGTAAAAATATAAATAAACAAAAAAAATATCAGTACCGGACAGCCGTTTCCTTTACTGTTAAGAAAATTAGATAAATGAAAAAAATTACCACTTTCATTTCCCGTGTAAAAAATAAACAAAAAAATATCAGTGCCAGGCACCTGTTTCCTTTATTGTTAAGAAAATAATAAAATAAAAAAAAATTACCAGAGTCGGACACCACAGACACGAACCACAGCATCAGTTCTATTAGATTCTGGATACAATTCGATGTTTTATTAAGTTTCTGATGCTATTGTTTTGTACTCTGTTTAACCCGGTAGCAGCGGGGATCATGTTTCTTAATGGTTCCTCTAAGCGAGAAAAATGAGAAAAAATCATCATTCACACAAACCATTTCATAATATATATCAAAGCATTTGTGATCAGTTTATGTATCATCTATTTTTGGGGGTTTAAATAATGGCACAAATTTGGCCCATCGCTGCTACCGGGCTAAAATCATCAACAGGTGTGACTCGTTAGAGATTTAACAACCAGGTGTCTTGCAGAGTTCCCGTCACCTTGCGGCCGAGACAGACACTCAGACGCAGCCTTTACCCGTCTACCAGTGGAGTGGGTCAGGTCAGGTCAGGTCAGGAGGCACAGCATGGGGTCAGTGTGAATCGGATTGGACTCTTCAGAAGGTGACCCAAGAGGAGGAACCGTGGTCATGGTTGGCGACTTCTCTGGCAACTATACCTTCCTCTCATTAGTAAGTTCATTTGGCAATTTCTAAAAACATCACCTTTGTTTGTAGTCCTCCTCCTCCTATTCTTTGGGTCGAACTTGCAATGATCCTCCTCAATCTTGCTCAGTCCAGTTCTAATCCTAAACATGTTCTCCTTAACCCGTCTGCTGTGATTGGCACGGATTTCGCCTTCACTGGTAGCCTGGTAACATACACTCCCAGGTCTTTCTCTGCCTCTGTGGTGGATAGTGGAGTGTTTCCCATGTGGTATTGGTGTGCTGGATATCCCTTCACTGGTAGCCTGGTAACATACACTCCCAGGTCTTTCTCTGCCTCTGTGGTGGATAGTGGAGTGTTTCCCATGTGGTATTGGTGTGCTGGATATCCCTTCACTGGTAGCCTGATAAAATACACTCCCAGGTCTTTCTCTGCCTCTGTGGTGGATAGTGGAGTGTTTCCCATGTGGTATTGGTGTGCTGGATATCCCTTCACTGGTAGCCTGGTAACATACACTCCCAGGTCTTTCTCTGCCTCTGTGGTGGATAGTGGAGTGTTTCCCATGTGGTATTGGTGTGCTGGATATCCCTTCACTGGTAGCCTGGTAACATACACTCCCAGGTCTTTCTCTGCCTCTGTGGTGGATAGTGGAGTGTTTCCCATGTGGTATAGGTGCTGGATATCCCTTCACTGGTAGCCTGGTAACATACACTCCCAGGTCTTTCTCTGCCTCTGTGGTGGATAGTGGAGTGTTTCCCATGTGGTATTGGTGTGTTGGATATCCCTTCACTGGTAGCCTGATAAAATACACTCCCAGGTCTTTCTCTGCCTCTGTGGTGGATAGTGGAGTGTTTCCCATGTGGTATTGGTGTGTTGGATATCCCTTCACTGGTAGCCTGATAAAATACACTCCCAGGTCTTTCTCTGCCTCTGTGGTGGATAGTGGGGTGTTTCCCATCCCCTCCCCAAGGCACAGACAGGACTTTACATTTTCTTCAACGAATATGTTTCAGGGCAGCATATAATTTATTAGGCATTTCATTTACTCTCATTGTTCTCATACATCAACAGGTAATACACAGGATTCTACACTCTTCACAATTGAGGCATTCAGAGGAGGAGAAGGGATGCATGGGACAGAGCCATTTCCTTACACTAATTTTATTTTTGTTAATACTCTTCGATTCCTTACACTTCTTTTTAACTCTGTACACTTCTTTATTTTAGTTTATACTCTTCGAATCTCTACACTTCTATTTAACTCTGTACACTTCAACTTTCCATAGTTCTCTTCACACTTCTAGTCTGCGCTGGGAAAGGCAGGCAACATTGCAGGAAGAACAAGAAATGAATTAGAAGGGAGAATAGACCCTGTATTTAGTGTCCTGAGGGTTGCTTTTCTCTTCCAACTTTTTTCTTGTTCTTCCCGTGGTGTGTAGTCTGACTTTCCCAGTGCAGACTAGAAAAAATGGCTGTTTCCTGTCTCCTGGGGTCTGTTCCCTTCTCCTATAATTCCTTCCCCCTCCCGTCTCTCTCCGGCATATGACCACAGATGTTGCAGCGACTTAACGAAACTTTCCAAATTTTCCTCCCCTCACTTCTGCCTCTGTTTCAGGTACACATACAGCTGTGATGGTGATGGCAGAGGAACCCCAAATCTACCTATCCTGACATCCTCCAATACTCGTCCACTCTATTCACTAGCCAAGCTCTCCTCACTGACGAAGATGCAAGCAAATCCTAACTGAAGAGGAAGGGTATTTGAAGCTTCTGTCATGGATCTTGGCAACTTGTGATAATGGAGGAAGAAGTGGAGTGGTGAACGAGGGCCCTGGAAGTATGGAACCTGCACCACTTGGCCCCATCAGTTGCCCCCAAGACCAGGCAACACACAAGCTCTTGCCGAGGATTTCCCAGTGCGAGTGTAAGGTAAGGAGTAATGGATAGTTTCTCTTGTCTTCTTTCACCAGCAACACCTGTAATATAAGAGCACATTAGAAAAGACAGGTTTTGTTACTTTTTAGTCCATTCACTTTACCTGTATTCTTATCTCTTAGTCAAGCAAGTATGGACGCTGTTGATGGGCTCTTGACGGGCAGGGTGTCTGACATCTTCACTGCCCACTCACTAGACAGGGTTAAGAAAGTATTGATGTCTTTGCTTAGCTCATCTGTTAGAGCTACGTAAAGAGGTAGGAATATTTTCTGAACCTAGGCTTGTGAGTTAGGCGATGTAGACGTCTGATGCCCCGCCCACCAACAACAGTCTATCAGTGGTGTCCTTACCTAACTGATTAGAGATCCTGCCACTGTCAGGAGGGAGTGAATGGACTAGTGATGATATGCAGTGTTTTGTACAAGTGTGAAAAATGGACTAGTGATGATATCCAGTGTTTTGTACAAGTGTGAAAAATGGACTAGTGATGATATCCAGTGTTTTGTACAAGTGTGAAAAATGGACTACAGTGATGATATCCAGTGTTTTGTACAAGTGTGAAAAATGGACTACAGTGATGATATCCAGTGTTTTGTACAAGTGTGAAAAATGGACTACAGTGATGATATCCAGTGTTTTGTACAAGTGTGAAAAATGGACTAGTGATGATATCCAGTGTTTTGTACAAGTGTGAAAAATGGACTAGTGATGATATCCAGTGTTTTGTACAAGTGTGAAAAATGGACCAGTGATGATATCCAGTGTTTTGTACAAGTGTGAAAAAATTAGCATGCCAAAATACCTCACTAACACACACGTTGATATATATTATGAAATGGTTTGTGTGAGTGATGATTTTTTTCTTATTTTTCTTGCTTAGAGGGGCCCTTAAGAAACTTGGTCCTCGCTGTTACCGGGTTAATGTAAACTTTTATTTCACTTATCGTGGTCGGAACGCCTGCTTGTTGCCACTGAGCCTGTCCTGTCCATCCATCCTCTTGGGCGGTCAGTGGTGAGGGAGCGAGTACCTGAGGAGTAGATTCAATTAACTTGTGTGAAAGGTGTCCCTCGCACCTGTATTGAAGGAGCATTATTATTTAGATTTCAAGGAATGGTGATGGTTTAGTATTGGGAGCTTCCTAAGTTTAATTTACTTTTTCTGATTGTCAAATTAAAGTTGAAATTCAGGTGTATCTTGAAGAATGTTTTGTTAGATAGTTTCTTAATAAGCATATGGTACAAAATTTGAGTGATAATTTGCCGAGAAAAAAAAGATAATTGAAAAAAAGCAAGGAATAAATAGGGGCAATAAGTCTGGAAATATACCAAATAATTTTCGGGTCACATCCTTTGAAAAACAGAAATGGCTAGGTCAATTTTATAACAAGAACGGAGTGGGAAGATATACATGCAACACTGTTTTGCTGAGAGGAAGAAAATATTGAAATTGAAAAATAGAAACGAATGTGAAATACACCTGGTAAACATAAGAAAAATCAGACCATGCTTACAACACAAATAAAACTAATAAAAAAAAAGTTTGCTAAATAATTATATATATACCATGCAACTTCAACTCCCTGTAATATAATTCAGGCCCACTAAATCACCCCATAATTAACGAGGGAAGAGCAGGTGAAGGGAGTGGAGAGAAACTGGGAGGAGGAGGAGGAGGAGGAGGAAGTGAGGGGAGAGCAGGTGAAGGGAGGGAAGAGAAAGTGGGAAGAGGAAAAGGAGGAGGAGGGAAGGTGAAGGGCAGGGCAGGTAAGGGAGGAAAGGTGAAGGGAGCAAAGAGAAAGTGGGGAGAGGAGGAAGGGAAGGACAGGTGAGGTAAGGACAGGTGAGGGAGGGCAGGCAATGACTTAATGAACTCAGCAATACGAGTCCCTTGATTATGAACACCTGGACAGCTTCAAGGAGGAGGGGGAGGGGGGTGTTACGTAAGCAAGCTCTCTCGCTCTTTTTAACTCTACTGATCTGTGTAATGCTTGGGGGGGGAAAGGGTTGAGAGAGAGAGAATTAAACATATAATACTAAACATATAGCCTTAAATCATTCATCATCATCATCATCATCATCATTTAACGTCCATTTATTCCCTATGGTGGGGTTGGACGGGATATGAGCCTCGTCCACTGTTGCCGGTCCATAGCCATTTCTTCCGTGATGTTCCTTAAATGTAATAGGAAAGATAAACATAACATTAATAACCTACGTACATGAATTACACTCAGACTTACGATTATACTACCACTACAAGACCAAACACCGTAATAATAATAATAATAATAATTGTCGTTACCTCATTATGAAAGGGCGGATGTTAACTTTCTCCTTGTGTGGTTCTTGGTTGATATCTGCGTTCCTCTTTAACTCTTTTCAATCTCCCCTAATGTACTTTCTTTCCCTCCCACACAACATTTTTTGCTTCCTTATCTAATCTTTTTTTTTCACACTTTTGTCAACATTTTTTCCTTCTACTTTCAATATTTTTTCTCATTTTTTTTTTCTAGATTCTCCTTCCTTTCATTCCCCTTTCCAACCTCTCGATTCTGTCCTCCTTTTCCTTCTCTCAAAATCTCCCTTCCGTGACTTCTTTTCCTCCCTTCTTCCTCTTTTCAACACCCTCTTCCTCTGTCTCTAACCTCCTCTTCCTCCCTTCTTCCTCTTTTCATCACCCTCTTCCTCTTTCTCTAACCTCCTTTTCCTCCCTTCTTCCTCTTTCTCTAACCACATCTTCCTCCCTCCTATCATCCCCCTTTTCATTTTCCTCTTTATTCCCAGTGAGTGAAAATAAAGAAAAATTATCATGAACTTACCATTGAGAAGGTATGATGATGAATGGATTAGGTCAGGTTGGATTAGTTAAGATTATCATGAAAGCAATGGGCAGTAAGATTATTTTTTTTTTGTTTTTGTTGTTGTTTTTTGTTAAGTTATCTGTTCTATATATTTTCAAGATGAGGCCACCCATTCATATCTAAAGCTCTGTAAGTTGTGTTAGTAAGGTTAGTGGAAAAGACTGAATGTGTTAGTAATAGTGTTTTTCAAGTTAAGTTATACACAATCAATATGTATTTCAGGGTTAGTGTGTTAGTGATGTTAGTACAAGACCAAAACGTGTTAGTAATTCATATCTAAAGCTCTGTAAGTTGTGTTAGTAAGGTTAGTGGAAAGACTGAATGTGTTAGTAATAGTGTTTTTCAAGTTATACACAATCAATATGTATTTCAGGGTTAGTGTGTTAGTAATGTTGGTGGAAAAGACAAAAAACGTGTTAGTAATAATAACTAACACTTTTTAATTTCCTGGGTTAGTGAGTTAGTAATGTTAGTAGAAAAAACAAAAAAAACATGTTAGTAATAAAACCAACTTTTTTTTTTCCAGGGTTAGTGCGTTAGTAGAAAAGACAAAAAAACATGTTAGTAATAAAACAGTAACATTTTTTCATTTTCCAGAGCTAGTGCGTTAGTAGAAAAGACAAAAAAACATGTTAGTAATAAAACAGTAACATTTTTTTCATTTTCCAGGGTTAGTGCGTTAGTAGAAAAGACAAAAAAACATGTTAGTAATAAAACACTAACATTTTTTCATTTTCCAGAGCTAGTGCGTTAGTAGAAAAGACAAAAAAACATGTTAAGTAATAAAACACTAACATTTTTTTCATTTTCCAGGGTTAGTGCGTTAGTAGAAAAGACAAAAAAACATGTTAAGTAATAAAACACTAACATTTTTTTCATTTTCCAGGGTTAGTGCGTTAGTAGGTTAGTACAAGACAAAACGCGTGTTAGTAATTATTTTATTCGGTTCCAAATGCTACACTGAAGTCAACCAATCCATCAGTCACACGGGTTTATCTACAAATCGTCTACAATAATAATTTAAAATCTCAATAATATCATAAATTCACTATGTATATATTTTTTGATCACCTGCAGACCGGCGGCGGCTGACTGGCGGCTGTGGAGGCGGGTGGCGGCGGGGAACTGTGGCGGGGGGGAGAGAGGGACACAGGTGAGATGGGTGAGTTGATTACAGGTGGTTGGATTTATTTTAGTTATTTTATTTATTATTTTATTTATATTTTACCTGTTGTTATTTTTTGTTTCTTTCCTATATATTTATTTTCTTGGCTTCCACTCTTTACTGTATTTATTTTACTTATTTTATTTATTATTTTATTTATTTATTTATTTATTTTGTTTGTTTCCTTCCTATATATATTATTTTATTTTGGGTTCCACTTCTTTGCTATGTTTTTTTTTTTTTTCATGTTTATTTAGTTTCATTTTCCTGTTTTTTTTTTATTTTACTCAGTTTTATTATTTTTTCACATTTTTTACTTCGATTTTTATTTATCTTTTGTTTTCCCTACTTTCATTTTTTTTTTTAGTTTCCATGTTTTAACTTTTTTTATTTAGACACTTTTATTCCTTTTTTTGCCACCATACTACTACTACTACCACTACTACTACTACCACTACTACTACTACTACTACTACCACCAAGTTCTCAAGAATGCTAAGAATACTAAGTCATATTTTAGCCGTAATGTGACAGATTAATCTCCCTTCTTTAAGCCCCTTGCATTAGACTCACACAAGGAAGAGAGGGGGGAGGAGGAGGAGAAAAGAAGAGGGGGAAGAAGGAAGGAAGGAAGAATGGAGAGAAAGAGGGAGGAGGGAAAAGTGAGATGGGAAGGAAGAGAGAGAATGGAGGAAGAAGGAAGGAAAAGGGAAGGAAGGAGGAATGGAGAGAAAGAGGGAAGAGGGGAAAGTAAGATGGGAAGGAAGAGAAGAGAGAGGGAAGGAGAGGAGAGAGAGAATGGAGGAATAAGGAGAGGTAAAACTGCAATCCTTATACTTCTTCCCCTTCTTCTTCTATTCCCTCCCTCACTCCTCTTCTCTCCCTTCCTTTTCCCCTTCTTTCCCTTCCGTTTCCTCTCTTTTCTCTTCTTCCCCTTCTTCTATTCCCCCCTTTATCCCTCTTCTCTCCCTTCCTTTCCTCTTCTTTCCCTCCCTTCTCCCCCTCTTCTTCTTCCCTTCTTCTATTCCCCCCTTTATTCCTCTTCTCTCCCTTCCTTTCCTCTTCTTTCCCTCCCTTCTCCCCCTCTTCTTCTTCCCTTCTTCTATTCCCCCCTTTATTCCTCTTCTTTCCCTTCCTTTTCCTCCTCTTCCCCTTCCATTTCCTCCCTTTTCTCTTCATTCCTTCTTCTGTTCCCTTTTCTTCCCTTCTAGTCCCTTCTTTCTCCCCCTCTTCTTCCCTTTCCCTTTCTATTCCATCCCTCCTTCCCCTCTCTTCTCATTCTATTTCCTCCTCTCTCTTCTTCTCTTTCCCTTCTATCCCTCCTTTTCCATTCCCTCCCTCCTCTATTCCCTTCTATTTTCTCCCTTCCTCCCCCTTCTCTCTCTCCCTCCCTTAATATTATCCTCACCATAGGCCTAAGGCAATTAAGCAGCCCAGTAATACCTTAATAGGCCTCAAATTATATGCAATTTTCCCCTCCGTATGTGTCATTAATTTTCTACCTCTGTGTGTGTGTGTGTGTGTGTGTGTGTGTGTGTGTGTGTGTTATGGTAAGAGAGATTGTGTAACCAAACATTCTCTCTCTCTCTCTCTCTCTCTCTCTCTCTCTCTCTCTCTCTCTCTCTCTCTCTCTTCCCTATTCTTTCCCTTCTAATTCCCTTCCGACCTCAACCAAACTCTTAACTATCTCTCTATCTCAATTTCTCCTCTTCCCTTTCTTCCCCTTCTTCTATTCCCTTCTTTTCCTCTCCCTCCATTCCATTCCCTCTCCTTCCCTTCACCACACTCACTCAACCCAAAACCCAAAACAAAAACCACATTATATAATCAAACTAAACCAAAACAATCACTTAAATTCACTAATGAGATGAAGGACCTATAATTACCTCACTTAGTTCTTCTTTTAGCCCTTTTCTAACCCCAATTACGTGTCTCCTGTGTGCGTAATTCCAGTATTCACCTCTACAGTAATTATGGGCTCACTTACGCTGCCTCCCTCGGTCTATATAGGTTATAACCCGCCATTACTTCTGCCCTAATGGGCCCGCTTAATCACAGGGTATTATGGGCGAGGGTAATTGCTGTATTGAATGGGAGAAGTGCGGAGTAATGATCTAAGAATTAACCGTCGCTGGCCTGTGGTTTTGAGGTCGTCGCGGACACACACACACACACACACACACACACACTTGTATTATTATATTTATTTTTTATTCACTTGGTTGGAAAAGAAAATAAGTGTAATACAGCGAGTGAAATATTAATGTATAAACTGTTGGTCATAAATGTGGTGGTTATTCATGCCTGTGAGATGGAGTTAAAATAAATATATGTTTTTTTTACAGTGAAGGAAGCAGGTCAAGGGGAAAAATGAATAAAAATGAAAGCCTGATGCCACTGCCCCTATAGAAGACAGCAGAGAAGAGTATGCCTGTGTGTGTGTGTGTGTGTGTGTGTTTTCCTTGTGTTGTTTGATCTAAAGTTAAAAGTAATTTGATTGAAAGGAATTAGACTTTTTTTCCAGTACCGTCCAGTAACTAATTTTTTCCCCATAATGTACGGGAAAATAGTTAAGTGAAAGGACTAATTTGAAACAGTTTGCATTCAGTATTGTTCACTATTATATTTCCCTTGCTCATAATGTTCAATAAATTAATAAGAAGCGATTTTTTATTTCCAAGCTCGTCTAGTAACATTATTTTTTTGCTCCTAATGTTTCATGAGTTAAAAGTAATTTGATTGAGAGGAATTTGATTATTTTAAGTATAGTGTGTGTGTGTGTGTGTGTGTGTGTGTGTGTGTGTGTGTGTGTGTGTGTACAGAAAAATTGCAAAGAATGCTGAACAAATAAAGAAATTAATGTATAATGTTTAAATCGAGGGAAATATAATTTTTAGTAAACTTTTTTTTCCGATTCTTACCAGATTTTCTTTTACTCTTTCACAACTATTCCTTTTTTTCTTCTATATTTTTACTCTGATCTTAGGACTACTACCCTACCACTACTACTACCACTACTACCACCATTACTACTTTTACTATCAGCGGCACTCACCAGTTAGGGTTCAGTGATGTGCCGTCAGGACAAGGGGGGGGAGGGGCGTTTTGGTGCCTGCTCCTGCTATGCCTTCGAAGGGTGAGGTCAACAGGGCTGCGACATCTCTTCCTCTTCCTCCTCCTTGTCCCTCATCCTCCTTCCTGGTTGGTGGAGAGAAGGTTAGGTGTCAGCTGTTATTTTGCCTCTATTCTTCTTCCTCAATTTCTTCATTTTTTCCTTCAATTTCCCTTTCCACATCAGTTAACTTTTCCTCTTAATTTTTACAACTCCTTCATCTTCGTATTTTATAACTGCGATCTATCTTTTTGTTAATTTGCTTTCTTACTGCTAATGCTCCTCCTCCTCCACCTCCTACTACTACTACTACTACTACTACTACTACTACTACTACTACTACTACAATTATTATCAGACCAAGAAACAAAGAGTAATCAGAAAGAAATAAAAAAAACAAAGAGAGAAGAGAAAAAATAAGGAAAGAAGGCAAACATAAAAATCTGCAGGGGAAGAAAGAATAAAAGGAAGAGAAGAAAATAATCAGCGAGAAAGAACGAGGAAAAGAGAAGAAAGAGAAAGATAGAGAACTGAAGGAAAAGGAGAGTGAGTACCAGAGACAAACACACACATCTACCTCTCCCTCACCTCATCCTTCAACAGTCGTGGCCGCGTCTTGAGAGAGGGACCGTCTGGGGGGGCGCCACTCCCTCCCGCCATCCCCCTCCCCCCTCCACCGATGCCCTGGGTTCTGTGCGGAAGAGAAATACACAAGTTACGCCAAAAAAACACATCTCAACCCAGCAGAACACAAAAATAACAGCAACGCATAGGCTTGCAATCTTAGAGGGCCTTGGCATATCATAGTCAACTGAGAGAGTGAGATTTACACGGATTTACATAGATATTCAAACCACAGCAGATCCCTAGCATAGCATAGCACATAAATAAATCAACAAAGCATAGGCCTGCAATCTTAGAGGGCCTTGGCATATCATAGTCAACTGAGAGAGTGAGATTTACACAGATTTACATAGATATTCAAACCACAGCAGATCCCTAGCATAGCATAGCACATAAATAAATCATCAAAGCATAGGCTTGCAATCTTAGAGGGCCTTGGCATATCATAGTCAACTGAGAGAGAGATTTACACAGATTTACATAGATATTCAAACCACAGCAGATCCCTAGCATAGCATAGCACATAAATAAATCAACAAAGCATAGGCCTGCAATCTTAGAGGGCCTTGGCATATCATGGTCAACTGAGAGAGCAAGATTTACATAGATTTACATAGATATTCAAGCTATAACAGATCCCTAGCATAGCATTGCCCCAAAAATAAATCAGCAAAGCATAGGCCTGCAATCTTAAAGGGCCTTGTCATATATAGTCAGGTGGGAGAGAGTGAGATTTACATAGATTGACACAGATATCCACACCCAAACAGATCCTATAGTCTAGATTAATTTGTCTGTTCTTAAACCTGATGCATAGGCCAACAATCTAAAGAGGGCCTTGGCAACACTAATTCGCTCTCATTCCTTCCCCTTCCTCACCTGCGTCTGTTGGGGTGTGGGCGAGGGCAGGGGTCGGAAGGTCACCTGCTCCTCGAGATGGTCACCAATGCCGTTAACAGTGCCAGAGTTGACCAGCAGCCCGTTCACACCTGCTGCCCTCCGCCTGGCCCACGGCACCTGAAAATGGGGAACAGTGAGGAATACAGGGGAAACAAATTAAAGTACGAGGAAAAATGAGGAAAACTGAGTATGGTGAGGAATATGTACAGGGAAATAAAGAAAAGTATGAGAATATTAAGGAAAATAGAAATAATGTGGAAAAGTAAGAGAAATATAAGGAAAATACAAAATAAGAAAACCGCAAGGAAAGAAAAATATATTGGGAAGTACAGAGAGAAGGGAACATTATAGAGAATAAAATACAGAGTTACTGAAAAATAGAGCATTATAGAGAATAAAATAGTTACTGAAAAATACCACAAACTTTAAGAGAAATGTGAAAATAAAGAAACAAGAGGAAATACAGAAATATGAGAAAATATAGTAACTTGGTGCCTCATAAAATATTTAGAGAGAAGCACACAAAGAGGATTAGAGAGAGAGAGAAAAAAGATGCTTGATTATAACATGAGAGGAAGAAGAAGAACAGAAGCAAAACAAAAAAGAATAAATAAAGTAGACATCAAAGAAGAAGGAAAAGTAAAAGATGAAGAAAACAAAGACAAAAAGGAAGAAAAATAACTAACCAACACGAAAAGGAAACAGAACGATGAAAATAAAGAAGAGGAAAAACAGATAAGAGACAAAAAAAGGAAGAAAGGAAAATAAATGAATGAGAAAATGAAAAGTGGGACAAAGAGGAAAAAAAAGGAGGGACAAGTTAACCAACAAACTAACAAACTAACACCAAAACTAAACAGAAGGACAAAAATAAAGAAGAGATAAGAGAAAGAGGAAAAAAGGAAAATAAATGAAAACGAGAAAATGAAAGAAGTGGGAAAAAAAGGGAGGGAGAATCTAACCAACAAACTAACAAACTAACACCAAAACAAGACAAACTTAACCTCAACCTTTCTCAATATCCCATCACCACCACCACCATCACCACCACCACTATCACCACCACCACCACCACCACCACCAACACCACCAGTTACACTCCATCCTGCATCTCCCTTTAACTCAACTTCGCCCATAGGAAATCTACCCCCTGAAACACACCCTCAGGAGACCATCGAAGCCCTTTGGGAGAGACACCTTCGCCCTTACCTCCCATCCCAAGGGCGCGGCGGATATGCAGAAGGAGAGGAGAGAAGGATAGCGAAGGATAAGGATGCAGGATAAGGATGTGGGTGTAGGATATGTATGTAGGTGTTAGTGATTTGAAGACCATATCCGAGTTGTTTGATAGGAAAAGGAACTGACCATGGATATAAAAAAATGCCCCCAAAACAGGCCTAGCTAAGCAATGTTCCGATAAAAGCAATTAATAGGAGTTTGAGGGACTTGGTTTGCTTTTCTTGTGGTTGTTTGTGTTTTTTTTTTGTTTTTTGTTAAATGAAAAGAATAATTGAAGGCTTAAATTGGTGAAAAGTTCTGTGATTTTTTGGTTCAAGATCAGGCAAATTTTCTTTTTAGTATAATACTGTAATTCTTGTTTCCCTATAATGTTAAGTGTCCATGGAAGTTAAAATGAAGAGAATAATTGTAGGTTTAAATTGGTAGAAAGTTTGGCGATTTATTTTATTTATTTATTTATTTATTTATTTATTTTATTTATTTTATTTATTTTTTTTTGTTCAAGATCAGGCAAATTTTCTTTTCAGCATCATTCAATATAATTCTTTTTTCCCCATAATATTAAGTATCCATATTATTTCCCCCATAATGTTAAGTATCCATATTTTTTCCCCATAATGTTAAGTATCCATATTTTTCCCCATAATGTTAAGTATCCATATTTTTCCCCATAATGTTAAGTATCCATATTTTTCCCCATAATGTTAAGTACCCATATTTTTCCCCATAATGTTAAGTATCCATATTTTTCCCCATAATGTTAGTACCCATATTTTTTCCCCATAATGTTAAGTATCCATATTTTTCCCCATAATGTTAAGTGTCCATATTTTTCCCATATTAGTATCTAGTATTCCCCATAATGTTAAGTATCCATATTTTTCCCCATAATGTTAAGTGTCCATATTTTTCCCATAATGTTAAGTATCCATTTTTTGAATAAAAAATGGAAGTTAGAATAAAAAAGTTTAATTGAAAGGTTTAAAAAGGATTTACAAAAATCCCCAAGCAAAACATAAGCACTAACAGCAGAGGGACTGAATGAGTACTCTTTGAGGGGATCTGAAAGGGATTAAAACCAGAAAAAAGGCAAAAAAAAGCAAATTCAAATTCATGAAATTTTTCGGAAGATTCTTTTCCTTCACTTTTTTCGGGAGGAGAATAGGATTTCCTGCTATTTTTCTATTAGCTAGTATTAAAAGTCGCTAGTGTGTTTGGGAAATATGTTAGTATGTGTGTAAGGAATTTAAACACACACATTCTCTCTTTTTCTCTTAATTTTCGTTCTCTCTCTTATTCTCCTTTCTTCCTTTCTCTCTTTTCCTCTTTCTTTCTCTCTTTATCCTTTCATTTATCTTCGTTTTCTTCCTCTCTATCTTTATTTCTTTCTTCTCTCTTCCTTCTCTCTATCTCCTTCTCCTTCTATTTGTCTTCCTCTTCTTCCTCTCTTTCATTATTTATTTCTTCTCTTCATTCTCTCTATTCCAGTTTTTCTCTCATTTTTCTTCCTCTTCTTCCTCTCTTTCATTATTTTTTCTTCTCTTCCTTTCTCTCCATTCCCTTCTCCTTCCATTTGTCTTCCTCTTCTTCCTCTCTTTCATTATTTTTTCTTCTCTTCCTTTCTCTCTCCATTCCCCTCTCCTTCCATTTGTCTTGTTCTTCCTTTCTTTCTGTATTTCATTATTTTATTTCTATTCCCCGTCAGTATGAGAGAGAAAATAGAGCTTCACTAAGTCGTTTGATAATAATTTACGCATTTTTTCGTATTTGAGGTAAAATGACAAAAAAAAAAAAAAAAAGATTTGTCATGTGGTTTCGTTCGATGTGGAATTATTTCTCTTGCTAATGTTTCTTTTTTTTTATTTATTTATTTATTTATTTTTTTTTTTTTTTTTTTTTGAAGAGTGTTATGCAAACCCTGACTCTCTTTTATGTGGAATCGGAAACGAAAACGCGAGATCTAATAGTTTTTCCAGTTTTCTTTTTTTTTTCCTTTTGTTAATGTTCGTTCTATTAAAATTCTATTCTCTATTGCATCATTCTTTATCATATGTTGTTTTTTTACTAATTTTGTTTCTTTTTATCATCTCCAGCTTTCGTTTTTTTCTGCTTTTTATTTTCTATCTCATGTTTGGTCTATAATTTCTTCTGTATTTCTTTATTTCTTTATTCTTTTTATGGATTCTGAAGCAATGAAACAAGGCTATTTTTTTCCTGTTTCTTTCTCTCGTTTTCTTTCATTCGTGCATTCCATCCCTTGCCTCTCCCTGTTCCTTTCTTTCCCCAGCAGCCTTCCCTGACCTTCTTACCTACAAGGCTATTTTTTTCCTGTTTCTTTCTCTCGTTTTCTTTCATTCGTTCATTCCATCCCTTGCCTCTTCCTTTCCCCAGCATCCTTCCCTGACCTTCTTACCTACAAGGCTATTTTTTTCCTGTTTCTTTCTCTCGTTTTCTTTCATTCGTGCATTCCATCCCTTGCCTCTCCCTGTTCCTTTCTTTCCCCAGCAGCCTTCCCTGACTTTCTTACCTACCTCCTCTTGCCTTTCCTCCTCCTCCCCACATCCCCCTTCAATCTTTTCTCCCTCTCCTATCTCCTCATAACCCCTTTCGCCTCTCCCCACCTGCAGCCTCAGTTCCTCTCCTCCTCTCTTCTCTCCTCTCGTCTTTTTATCCTTTTCTTCTTTACTTTTCTCTTCTTTCCTTCTCTCCCCTCCTCCTCCTCCTCAACATCTCCTCTTGTCCTCCTTTCCTGCGCCACTTCGATCAATGCACTTTTTTTTATCCTACTCGAAGTGCTCATTATCAAGTGTTTCCGCCTCCTCCTCCTCCTCCTCCTCTCCCTCCTCCTCTTCCTCCTCCTCCTCCTCCTCTTTTGTTCCTCAAGTGTCATTCAGAATCGTTAAATGAAGTGAACTGTTGCGGAAATATTGAGATCAAGTTTAGCTTTTTTTTTTTTTGGTTTATTTCTTTGATTTTCCGTTTTTTTTTTTTCTCGTGTTGGTTTGAATGGAAAGACGATTAGCTATTTGTTCATTAATTGTTCAGATATTTATTACCTTTCAACTATTTATCTATCTATGTTCATTTTTTCTATCAATCTATATATCTTTGTTCAACTTTTTCTATCTGTCTATCTTTGTTCAACTATTTATCATAAGAACCCCCGCGTCCCATCATTTGAGAGTTCCGATCCCCTTACCTGACTCCCTCCCTTACACCCTTACTCCCTCATCTACCCTACCCTCGTCCCCCCGCCCACCTCCTCCCCTCCCCATTACCCCCTCATCTTCATCCCTGACCCTCGATCCCTCGCCACTCAAGACCTCAATCCGATTTCGCGCGAGATTCTCAAGTCTTTGCTAAGTGGCGTCCCGCGTGGCCCCGATTCAGTACCTTCACTTTTCTTAGTTTGATTTTCTTGGTGTCTTTATATAGGTAAGAAGCGAAGCAAAGGCGGGCGAATATAACGACCTTTCCAGCTATAACGATCTACCTGTATTTTGACTAGCTACCTAACTATCTTTAACTGTCTTTATGTAAGTAAGAAGCGAAGGAAAGATAGAGGAATATAAGTCTTTCCACCTATAACTATCTACGAATATTTTGATTAACTACCTAACTATCTAACTATCTAACAACTGGGCTACTAATCTAACTACCGTCAAGCATTTCACTTTCTATAACTATCCCACTAACTACTAATCTAATTGCCTGTCAACTATTCTTAACTATAATGACCTATCTAACAACTGGCCTACTAATCTAACTACCGTCAAGCAATTCACTTTCTATAACTATCACACACTAACAATCTACTAATCTAATTGCCCGTCAACTACTCTTAACTATCCATCAGCCAATTCACATTCTATAACTGACCCCTCTTTCGGCCACCTCTTTGGATTCTTTTTAGGAGCAGCGAGTAGCGGGCTTTTTTTAATTATTATTGTTTCCTTTTTGTGTGCCCTTGAGCTGTTTTTGTTGTAATTTTTTTTTTATTAGACTATCGTTAATTTTATCTATGTAACTATCTAATAATATAAAAATTCGTCAACCGCTTCACATTCTATCACAAGCACAAACTATCCTTAACTACATAACTATCAATCTATGTCAGGCACTTCACATTATCACTACCACACTATCTATCGAACTACCTAACTACCTAACTAAACTATCTAACGAGCACTTCACCTTCACAACAATCGCAGGTAATATAGGTATCATTCAAAACCCAAAATGATCAATAAACCTTTCCCATGACAACCACAAGCCCTCAAGAATCATTCCCACTTACAACGCTTCAGAACTTCCAACAGTGCACTGGGAAAGAAAAGTGTGATTACCTGAGAGAGTGTGTGTGTGTGTGTGTGTGTGTGTGTGTGTGTGTGTGTGTGTGTTTGTTATCCAAGTCTAAAATGTGTGTTACCTAGTCTTATGTATGTGTGTATGTTGTCTCATTCTTATGTGTGTGTGTGTCTGTGTGTGTGTGTCCAAGCCTTACCGTGCCATAGTCAGACTCGGTGAGGCGGTGCAGAGCGCGGCGCGGCGTCTGGCGAGCGCTGCGCGGCTTCACACAAGTCCTGGCCGCCCCGATGGAGTCTAAGGCCCCCCAGCCACCCACCACGCTGACCCCGGCCTGCAAGGAACGGGGGGTTAGGAGGGGAGGAGGTGGAGAGGTGAGGGAGGGGAAGGGAGGATAGTTAGGGTAGGTAGAGGAAGGGGAAGGAGTAGGAGGGTTAAGGATAAGAGGAGAGAAAGGAGGGTTAAGAAGAGGGGAAGAAGTGGAAGGAGAAGGAATAGGGAAAGGGGAGGAAGGGCATTAGTGATGGTACTATGGTTGGTAAGGATGATTAACGACAAGGGAATGGTTACTAAAGATGATAGAAGACTACTACTACTACTACTACTACTACTACTACTACTACTACTACTACTACTACTACTGAGATGAAATTAGCTATACAGACACAAAAACTAGATACTGAAAGAACAATGATAAACTAACCTATTGCTACTACTACTACTACTACTACTACTACTACTACTACTACTACTACTACTACCACTACTACTACTACTACAACAACGAGAAACAAGAAACTAACAACACCTATTACCCCTCCACACACACACACACACACACACACACAAGAAGTAAAACACTCCATCATACCACTGTTGCCATCTAGCGGACAGGCACGGAGGCTGCTGCTGGAGACGGAGAGGGCGGAGGAGGCGGGGCGCAGATGACAAACGGCCTCACACTCAAACTTGTTACTCGTATTTATGACACCCAAGGGACGGAAATACTACACACACACACACACAACGCACGTAGGAGCCTCTGCGAGTAGGCTAAGAGTAGAGCCGAGTGGTTGTATTCTGACTCTCCCAAACTTCACATCTATTTTGAAAAGTTAACAAAGGAGAGTATTCGAGTTCCCATGAGTGGTTTTTTTCGCGATCACGGTGCAGAAGAAGAGTCAGACTACCACCAGGGTCATAAAACTACCCGTGGAAATACCCAGAAACTCCTATGA
>NC_066550.1:12460708-12468208 GCF_024679095.1 Eriocheir sinensis | reverse complement strand
TGTAACGAGAGCGATATTATGTGTTATTGTGATTTGCCGTAGCTCGCTTGTGTGTGTGTGTGTGTGTGTGTGTGTGTGTGTGTGTGTGTGTGTGTGTGTGTGTGTGTGTGTGTGTGTGTGTGTGTGTGTGTGTGTCAATATCTCTCTTTCTCTGTGTGTGTGTTTGTACGACTGTGTGTGTGTTTAAAGTATGACTCTGTGCGTGTGTGTGTGTGTGTGTGTGTGTGTGTGTGTGTGTGTGTGTGTGTGTGTGTGTGTGTGTGTGTGTGTGTGTGTGTCAATATCTCTTTCTCTGTGTGTGTGTTTGTACGACTGTGTATGTTTAAAGTATGACTCTGTGCGTGTGAGTGTGAGTGTGTGTGTGCGTGTGTGCGTGTGCAAATCTCACCTGGGCGTCACACAGCGTTGTTTACCTGCATAATTAATTGAGGACACTCTGAGCTAATTGGCACCAAAGTCTGGCAGGTAACCAACACGGGAAAGGTTAAAAAAAAAAAAAAACTTGCTTACGGAAAAGAAATAAGGAAAAATAATATACTTGCTCAGGGGAAGATTTACATTACCCCCCCCCCCCCAAAGCTTACTAACGAAAGGACCTATAGAAAAACAAACAAACAGACAGACAGACAGAAAAGGAAAAAAATCTTGCTTAGAAAAAAAATATACTAAAATTTATTAAACTTATTAAATATACTAAAAACTTGATGATGAAAGGAAATAGAAGGAAAAAAAATGCTTTAGATATGTAAAGAAAACCTTATTTACGAAAGGAATTATAAAGAAAAAAGGGTTACTCATTGCCCGTCCCTTCCAATCACTCCTCCATCCCCCTTCCCACTCACCGCTGTCGAAGTATAGCTCACTCACGGCCAGCCAGGGACCCGGGAAGTACAGGAGCAGCCTCAGCACGCGGCCCGGGCGGTGGCGAAGGTCCAAGGTGAGGTTATGCACGCCGGGGCTGAGGGCGTCGGACCAGGGCGAGGTGGCGGTGAGCGGCTTCTCGTGGAACATCGCGCCGTCCTCACCAAAGTACACCTCGGCCTTGGAGGGGACCTGGAGGGAGGGAGGGAGATGACTGTTAAGATGTGTGTGTGTATGGAGGACTGGTGAGAGAGAGCAGGTGACAGGAGTTATTGGATAGTATTATAAAACATTCCGTCGACGCAGCCCACATTTTTGGCAAGGCTTTCGTAGGAGTTGTGGGCATTTCCAGGAGTAGTTTTATGACCCTGGTGGTAGTTTGACCGTTTCTCTGTATCATGAACCTAAAGAAACACTCATTAGAACCCGATTGCCTCCCTCTTTGACCTTTAGAAATAGGTGACGTGGGAACTGAAAATGTCTTATAATACCGAAATTGACTGATAAAACTGACGTACAAAGAAAATAAAAAATACCGACATAATCTAGCAAAACTTACAAAAACTGATAAAAATGATAGAAAAAATGAGAAAAAACGGACATATTGGTAAATAAACTGAAAATTTGACAAAAAACGGCAAAATCTAAACCAAAAACTGACAAAGGCAAAAATATTAAACTGACAAATATTGGCAAAAAAATGGAAAAAATGACAGAAAATCGAAAAAAAATTACCAAAAATGAAAAACGAAAAAATGATAAAAAAAAAATACCAGCAAAAAAAAGTGAAAAAAGATAAAAACAACAACCAATAACAAAAAAGAAAAAAGAAAACACAAACGGAAATAACAAACAGACACTAACCAACAAAAAGAAACGAACAAACTAACAAACAAACAAAAAAACTACTAAACAAACACACTACCAAAAGCTAAACACACACACACACACACACACACACACACACACACACACACACACACACACACACATAAAAAAAAAACACTAACACAGAACCAATATTGAAACTGACCCAAGACCAAGGCCATTAAAAGGATCACATACAGGGTAAAAAAAAAAGGGTTATAGAAAGGGCCTCATTAGCAAACAGGTAAAATGTGAAGGTTAATGATTAGGCTTCGGACGAAGACGAAAAATAATTGGAACTGAACATATCCTTAAGGGCTTTATTTTGTGTCTGTCTGTCTGTATGTATGTATGTCTGTCTGTCTCTCTATCAATCTCTATACCTGTCTGTCTGTCTATGTGTCTGTATTGCCGTTTGTCTATCTCTCTACTTTTCATCGCTGTCTTGTTTGTTAAGTACCTCTGTCTGTCTGTCTGTCTGTATGTATGTATTTATGTCTCTGTCAACCTCTATACCTGTCTGTCTGTCTATGTGTCTGTATTGCCGTCTGTCTATCTCTTTACCTTCCATCGCTGTCTTGTTTGTTAAGTACCTCTGCCTGTCTGTCTGTCTGTCTGTCTGTATGTATGTATGTATGTCTCTCTATCAACCTCTATACCTGTCTGTCTGTCTATGTGTCTGTATTGCAGTCTGTCTATCTCGCTACCTTCCATCGCTGTCTTGTTTGTTAAGTTCTCTGCCTGTCTGTCTGTCTATATACGTATCTATCATTCTGTCTGTCTAAATATATATCTAATCTTTTGTCTATCTGTCTGTCTGTCTATATTTGTACCTATCATTCTGTCTGTCTAAATATATATCTAATCTTTTGTCTATCTGTCTGTCTGTCTGTCTAAATATATATCTAATCTTTTGTCTGTCTATCTGTCTGTCTGTCTGTCTGTTTATATATGTATCTATCCTTCTGTCTGTCTAAATATATATCCAACCTTTTGTCTGTCTGTCTGTCTGTCTGTCTGTCTGTCTGTCTGTCTGTCTGTCTGTCTGTCTGTCTGTCTGTCTGTCTGTCTGTTTCCATGATGATATAAAACCTTTCTTACTCTATTAATGTATGGAATTGAATGACCATAAGAAAATACATAAAATAAAATCTTAGTGTATTAAAACAGAGATTATGACAAAAAGGAAAGAGACGAGAAAGAAAACAAAACAGTAACGCCAACAGAGGAGAAAAACAGACGAACAGACAGACTAAGAGTAAAACAGACAAACAGAAAGAGATCAAGACTAACAGATAGACAGACAGACACGCAAACACACACACACACACACACACACACACACACACACACACACACACACACACACACACACACATACACAAACACACAGAAAACAGGCCAACAGAGAATGAAAACAGACAAACGAAAAAGACAGACAAACAAACAGACTAAGAGTAAAACAGACAAACAGAAAGAGATCAAGACAAACAGATAGACAGACAGACACGCAAACAAACTCACAAATGCACATAAAAACAGACCAACAGAGAATGAAAACAGACAGACGAAAAATTTAAGACATTGAAAGAGAAAAAAATATTAAGACAGACAGACAGAAAACCAAAAAAACAGACACATAAACAGACAAACACACAGACACACACACACACACAAAAAAACAGACATAGAGAGAAAAAATTAAGACAGAGAGAAAACCAAATATAGACACTCAAACAGACAGACAGACAGACAGACCCCCCCCCCCCCCCCCATAGCAAACTTTTCCCAACCCTTCCCTTCATTAACACTTTCCCTTACCTCGCCCTTTACCTGTCCGTCCATTTACCTGTCCGTCTCTCGCCCCATTAGCAGATCCACCCTTACCTGTTCAAGCCATAACCCCGCCAGGTGATTGACTTTTACTTGTCCAACACCTCTCTCTCTCTCTCTCTCTCTCTCTCTCTCTCTCTCTCTCTCTCTCTCTCTCTCTCTCTCTCTCTCTCTCTCTCTCTCTCTCCCCTTTTTTGTACCTTTTCCTCCTCCTCCTCTCTTTTTTCCTCTTTCAGTATCTCTTCTTACCTCCTCCCTTTTTCCTCTTTCTCTGTTCTTCCTTTCTTTCTCCTTCACTCTTTACTCCTTCTTTATCTCCCTTTCTTATGCCCCCTCTTCTTATCCCGTTCTCTCGTTCTTTTCTTCTTCTTCCCTTTTCTCTTTCCTTCCCTTCTTCCTCCGCCTTTTCTTTGTTTTATTCCTTCTCTCTTTTCCTCCTCTCACTTTCCCTTTCTTCGTCTCATTTTCTCCTTCCTATCCTTTCTTGCATACCCTTTTTCCTCTTTCCTTCCTTCCTTTCCTTCCATACTCCTAATCCCTTCTTCCCTACCTTTTTACCTTCCATCTTCCTCCTCCTCCTCCTCCTCCTCCTCCTCCTCCTCCTCCTCCTCCCCTACCTGTGTTTTGGCAGTGTTCTTCGTGTATACAAAGTCAGATTCACACCTCATTTAGCTGGGCCATAAAAGCCTTGCCATTTGCACACAATAAACCCCTCTCTCTCTCTCTCTCTCTCTCTCTCTCTCTCTCTCTCTCTCTCTCTCTCTCCGACTGTTTGGTTTTAAAGGGACGAAATCGTGTTTTTTGTGTGTTTGTTTGTGTGTTTAAAGATGAAATGCGGTTTTTTTTTTGTTTAAAGTATAGATTCTCTCTCTCTCTCTCTCTCTCTCTCTCTCTCTCTCTCTCTCTCTCTCTCTCTCTCTCTCTCTCTCTCTCTCTCTCTTGCATTTCTACCTCTCTACCTTCATCTATTTTCTTTTTTTTCTTTATTCCTTCTTTCCTTCCTTCTCCCCTATCTCCTTCTTTCCTTCTTCCTTCTCTTCTCCCTTCTCTTCCTTCCTTTATTCCTTCTTTTTTTATCCATCTGTTCGCTCTTTTCTTATTCTCTGTTTCGTTTTGATTTTCGTTTCCCTTTTCCAATTCTCTTTCGTATGCTATCTCTCTCTCTCTCTCTCTCTCTCTCTCTCTCTCTCTCTCTCTCTCTCTCTCTCTCTCTCTCTCTCTCTCTCTCTTTTCTTAACCTTCTCGGAATCTGACTTTTTTTTCTTTTTCTCTCTTTCGTTCTCTTTTAATTTTTCTTCCTTTCCTTTCCTTCCTTTTCTTTTCCTTTCCTTTCTTAAATTTTCCTATCCCGTCTTCCTTCCTTTCCTTTCCTTTTCTTTTTTTTATATTTTCCATCTTCCTTTATTTTCTTTTTCTTTTTTACTCCTTTTTTTCTTTTCTATTTTTTTTCTTTTGTATTCTTCATCTTATAGTTTTCCTTATTATTTTCTTTCCTTCTTTTCTTTCTCTTTTAATATCTTTCTTTTTTATTCTTTCTTTCTTACACTTTCTTGCATCTTTCTCCGTATGCTTCTCTCTCTCTCTCTCTCTCTCTCTCTCTCTCTCTCTCTCTCTCTCTCTCTCTCTCCTCTTCTTCTTCTTGCACCTGTCAATTCCATCCTCTCCTTCTCTCTCTCCTTCTCCCAATCTTCTTTGCATTTTATCCCACTTCTCTCATCCTCTTTGCATTTTCCTCTTTCATTCTCTATTCCATTCCCTTCCTCTCTTCCTCTCCTTCAGCTGTTTCTGCCTCCTTTCAATCTCTTTCGCATTTCCTTCTTCTTTTGTTTCATTTTTTATTTGTCAGTTTTTTTATTTTTATTTTTTTATGCATCTTCGTTTTTATTTTCATCTCTATCTTCTTCCTCCTCCTTCTTCTTCTCTTCCTCTTTCTATTCTCGGTCTTTTTCGCTTTTTTATTCTTCCTCTTTTAGCCTCTCCTCCTCCTCCTCCTCCTCCTCTTCCCTATTCTTCGTTTCATCTTCCTCCTCCTCCTCCTCCTCCTCTTCTCTATTCTTCGTTTCATCTTCCTCCTCCTCCTCCTTCTCCTCCTTCTCCTTGTCATTCGCCATCTTCTTTGTCTTTCTTCTTATTTGGTTCTCTTTTCCTTATCTTTCTTCTTTCACTTCTTTCCCATTCTTCATTTTTGCTTATTCTTCCTTCTTCTCTTTCACAGTTTTCATTATATTCTAAGTATTAGTTTTCGTATTTTCCTAGTGTATTTCTGTTTTATTTCATCATCTTTCGCATATTTTTCTCTTCTTTCACTTTTTCCATTATATTTTCTTCCTTCTTCCACAATTCCTTAACTTATTTCACTCTTTTTCTTTCTTTTTCTGTTTCTCAGTGTTCGAATATTCCGTCTGTGCCTTCGTCCTCTTTCGCAAATGCTTCCTTTTACAATCCTTTCCCATTTTCTCTATTCTTATTATACCGTTTTCTTTCACAACTTTCCTTCTCCTTCTCCTCCTTTTCCGAGTCCTCATTTTCGTTTATTCCTTTTGTTCTTCCTTATTATTTGACTCTTTTTCACATATGTTTCCTCTTTCGTATATGTTTCCTCTTTCACTCCTTTCCCATTCTCTCTCTTTCTCCATTCACATTTTCTTCAATAACCTTCCTCCTCCTTCTCCTCCTTTTCTGCATCCTCATTTTCGTATATTCCTTTTGCTCTTCCTTCTTATTTCATCCTTTTTCGTATACGTTTCTTCTTTCACTCCTTTCCCATTCTCTCTCTTTCTCCATTCACATTTTCTTCAATAACCTTCCTCCTCCTTCTCCTCCTTTTCTGCATCCTCATTTTCGTATATTCCTTTTGCTCTTCCTCCTTATTTCATCCTTTTTTGTATACGTTTCTTCTTTCTTCGTATATTCCTTTTGCTCTTCCTTCTTATTTCATCCTTTTTCGTAAATGTTTACTCTTTCGTATACGTTTCTTCCTTCACTCCTTTCCCATTCTCTCTCTTTCTCCCTCCCCGTTTTCTTCGGCAACCTTCCTTCTCCTCCTTTTCCGCGCCTTCATTTTCCTGCCGCTTTCTCCTCCTGGCTGACCACGAAGAAGCGAGCCGCGGAGCTGTTGTGAACGCCGCCGACAGCTATGTAAACAGACCGTCGGAGGGCAGCAAAACAAGTCTAATTGGGTCCGACCTCGAGGAAAGGCCAGGCAGCGAGCGACCTCCGGAGAACTTAAAGAAACGGTGGAGTGCGTGCCGGCCGAGGTTTTGCGAGAGGAAAATTGGATGCAGCCCTCGTGAAAGGAACATTGGGAGACTGTAGAAAAAAGGGGAATGAGAGGGTAAACACGAAACAGATAAACACAGAGTAAACAGATTGAAGTAACCCAAATGACTTCTAAACAACTTAAAGAACAAAAAAAAAATGAATGCAGATTTCGTGAAAGGAATATTGGGAGACTTGAAGGAAAAAAAAGGAAGAGGAGAGGGTAAATAAACATGAAACAGATTATATTAAACATACTTTCAATAAAAAAACACAAAAAAACACAAAAAAACAAGGTGATTAAAAAGTAAAAGTAAAGAGTTCAAGGTGTTGTAGAAATTCAGGTAATATAATGCCCCAAATAAAGGCGATCAAACATACTTGCAATGAAAAAAAACAACCACAAAAAAACAAACAAGAAAACAAGCTGAATTCAATGTAAGTAGAATGCAAAGGTAAGGTGAATAAGACTCGGATTAAAGGCCAGGTAAGCAGGTAAGCAAGGTAGGCAGGTAACACAGGTAAGTAAGCAAGATTGGCCGCGTAATGAAAACGGGAAGAAAGTGAACTCGAGAAAGAGAAAATGGAAGGAGAAAATTTTGGGTCCAGCGGAAACATTTGCATTTCGCGGACGGATTATTTCGAGGTTAATAGAGTTTAGGCTTGTTATTTAAATGTTGC
>NC_066550.1:12450708-12455708 GCF_024679095.1 Eriocheir sinensis | reverse complement strand
GCTCTCTCCCTCTCCCTCTCTCTCTCTCTCTCTCTCTCTCTCTCTCTCTCTCTCTCTCCCTACGGACCGACAGACGCAGAGATAAACAAACAAGCAGAATGAAAACTTTCCTCGGCTTTGTTTGAAGGCTATTCACTCACTCTTTTTGTTTCCCGGCGATTGCTCGGGAGGAAGGAAAGGAAAGGAAGGCGGGAGGTGAGAAAGTAAAGAAAGGAAAAGGAAAAGGTCCGGGAAATTGTGTGAGAGTGGATGGAAAGAAAGGAATGGAAGAAAATAAGAAATCCAGAAGAAAGGAAAAATTATATACAGTTGGAAGAAAGGAAAGGAAGGTGGGAGGTGAGAAAGTAAAGAAAGGAAAAGGAAAAAGTCTGGGAAATTGTGTCTACGGGGATGGAAAGAAAGAAATGACAGAGAAAAAGAAAACTGCAGAAGAAAGAAAAAAAGCAATAATGAAAAAAAACTTGAAAATCATATATAGTTGGAAGAAAGGAAAGGAAGGCGAGAAGTAAAAATGAAAAGAAAGGAAAAGAAGAAAGAGTTGGGAAATTATGTGAAGCTCCCGGTGTGAAAAGAAAAGGAAAAAAATGCAGAGGACAAAAGTTTAAAAAAAATCTATATGGTTGGAAGGAAACAAAGCAGGAATGAAAGGAAGAAAATAAAGAAAAGTAAAAGGAAGATAACTGGAAAATAGCTGAGAAATTACATGTATTTGGATGGGAAAAGTTGGAAAATGGAGAGAAAAGGAAAAAAAAATGAAAAAGACAAAATTAAATGTCTGGAGGAAAAGAAGGAAAATAGGGAAATGAAAAGACTGGGAAATTAAATGTACTTGGAAGGAAAGAAATAATGGAAAGAAAGGAAAGAAGGAAATAAAAACTGGAAAATTATATATGTACTTGGATAGATACATTATATACACAAAATCCAAGCGCAGCACAGACCTTTTGAAATACAGCCTTCCCTATTTGCTACCCCGTTCAAAACACACACAAACATTAACAATCACAAACAATAAACACAAACAACAATAGCTTCCAGACCTTATAAAACACCAAACACTACCTTTTTTATTTGCTACCCCGTTCAAAACACACAAACACAAACGAACACAACTCAACCAAGAACACAAACACACAGGAAACACAAACCACACAACACACGACCTCCATATTTGCTACCCCGTTCAAAACACACAAACACAAACGAACACAACTCAACCAAGAACACAAACACACAGGAAACACAAACCACACAACACACAATCTCTCAATTTGCTACCCCGTTCAAAACACACAAACACGAAACTCTCAGAAACCAAACCAATCCACATAAGCCCAAACCGGTAACTAACGAGCTCAGACCGAGACTCAGACACAATACAAAACCAACCCAACCCAGCCCGGCGCAGAGGAGAAGGTTATTGAGAGAGTGAAGTTAATAGTTGTTATTGGAATAGAATTTTGGTGTGTTGGGAAAAGTTGAATGCATAGCGGATTCCGACTGGACGCGCGGGCCAGTTCACGCCAGATGGTTTTAAAGGGGAGTAGCCAGCTGACTCTCGCTCGGCCTGCCCAGGGGAAAAAAAAGAGAGGAAAATAAAGAGAGGGAGAGTGAAGCGTGTAGAGAGATAGACAACAGGTGATAAAACATGTGTAAGGGAAAGGAAATAAAATTGAAAGAAAGGAAGAAGCCATTTTTACGACATGAAATGAAAACACACGAGGAAAAAGTTTGGGAAAGGAAAAAGGAAATAACTCATTTTGAAATATGGGTTTGGTGTAAATGGATAAAGGAAAATAAAAAGACAAGAAAGAGAAGAAAAGAAAGTATACTAAAAACAGGTGGATAGAAAAAGGAGTAAAGGAAATAATAAAAGGAAAGGAAGAATTGATTTTAAGGTAAGCAATGAAAATACGAGAAAAATAGAAAGGAAAAAAGAAAGTGAGAGAACAAAGATAAAAAAAGAAAAAAGAAAAGAAAGAACGGAAATTTACGACGGAAAGGTAATAAAATTCAATGTAAATGGAGAAAGAAAAACAAAGAAAAGAGAGACAGGTGTGCAGAGAGAGGTAGACAAGAGGAGATAAAACATGGATAAAGGAAAGAAAAAAAGAGGAAAGAGAGAAGAGGCATATTTACGAAAAGCAATAAAATACGAGAAAAAAATAGACAAAGAAGGAACAGAAATATGAGAAAAACAAAACAAAACAAAAAGAGAAAGGCGAGAAGAGAGGAAAATTAAAACAGGTGAGAAAATACTGATAAAAAAAAATTGAAGGAAATGAGTAAAAAGAAGAGAAAAAATGAAATAAATACCGATGAAACAAATTTATGAAAACGAAGAGATACGAAGCAAAACAAAGAAGAGAAAGAAAATAAAGGATATGTACAAAGAGATGCTCAAACACGTGATAAAGGAGGGGAAAAGGAAACGAAAGAAAGGAAGAAACAAATATATGATAACGAAGAAAGAGAGAATTGGAGGAGATGATAAAAAGTGAGAAATGGGAGATAGTTACAAGACGATACGAAAATAAGGCAAACAGATAAAGAATAATAAAAGGTAAATAAGAACAAACACAGAGAAGAAAGGAAATAGAAAGAACTGAAGAAAGAAAAAATGGAGATGGATGATAATGAAGAAAAAAAAAACAGGAAGTAGATTAGACAGAGCGAAGATAAGAGAAAATGAAAAATAAAAAATAAATGGAAAGAGTTAGAGAGATAAAAGGAATTAGAAATAAATAAAAAAAGAAACAGATGAATGACATAGAGTAATATAAGAGGAAAGAGAGATACAGAAAACAAGTAAATAAATTAAGTAAATATAAATAAATGAAATAAATAAGAAAAAGACAAAGGAAGCGATAAATTAGAAGGAAAACAGACAAAAAAAAGATTGAAGCAAAGAAAAACACAGATAAAAATAACGAAAAGAAGGAAGAATGAAAATAAAGGAAGAAAGAAAGAAAGTAAAGGAAGGATAGAAGAGAGAAAAGAAAAATGCAGATACGGAAAAGAAAGTAGAATAGAGAGAAAACTGCGAATAAAACACACACAGCAATAATGAAATAAAGGAAGGGAATGAGAAAGCAAGCAAAAAAGAGAAAGAGGGAAAAGGGAAGGAGGGATCAAGAAGTCTATATAGATAAAGAGAGAGAGAAAGAGAAATAAAGAAAAAGAAAAACTGAAAGAATAAAACACAGACACCAATAACGAAATGAAGGGAGAAGAAGGAACCGTAGAAGAAGTAAACAGAGATAACCCAAAGAAAAAAAGAAGTAGAAGAAGAAGAAAGAGAGAAAAACAAACAGAAGCAGATGACGGAGAGGACGAAAGGGAGGAAGAATATAAGTTTTGGTAAATATTGGACACGAAGGAGAGGGAGAATAAATGAGGAATAAATATAACTAGATAAAGATGGTGAGAAACGGAGGGAAAGTGGAAACAGGTGTAAGATGACAGGTGTGTTTGAAAAGTTAGATGTGTGTAAGGAAAAAAAGAATGTGTTTGAGAGAAAATAAAATAGATAAAAAAAGAGAAAATGAAAAATGAGAAAATGAAAAAGGGAAAGTGGAAACAGGTGTGAGATATGTCAGGTGTGTTTAAAAAAGTCATATGCATGTAAGGAAAAAAAAGAATGTGTTTGAGAGAAAATTAAGTAAATAAAAACAGAGAAAATGAAAGTATAGGTAAAAATAAGGTTTGGAAGTTTAAAAATTGGGCGATTGTAAAAAAAAAAGTCAACAGGTGTAAGAAATGTCAGGTGTGTTTAAAAAGTCATATGCGTGTAAGGAAAAAAAAGAATAAGTGTTTGAGAGAAAATGAAGTAAATAAAAACAGAGAAAATGAAAGTATAGGTAAAAATAAGGTTTGGAAGTTTAAAAAAATTGGGCGGTTGATAAAAAAAAAGTCGGGAATTTGCGAAGAAAAAAAGAGAAAGATTGAAAGAAAAAATCAGTAGTTGAAAGGAAAAATAAATAAATCAGTTGAAGAAAGAAATAACAGAAAAATAAATGATAAAAGGAAAATAACAGAAAAACAATAACAAAATAATGACAGCGTAAAGAAAAATACTAATAAACAAAACAATACAAAAAAAAAGAAAAAAAACAGGGAAGAAAATAAAGTAGAGGTTTGAAAAAAAAAAATAGGTATGTGTAAACGAAAAAAAAATATGGAGTTTGAGAAAAAAAAATCAGATCTATATAAAAAAATTTCAGGTGTTTTTAAGGTGTTTTTCAGGTGTGTTTGAAAGGGAAAGTCACGTGTTTGAAAGATAAAAGTCAGTTATAATAAAGAAAATAAATAAGATGATTGAAAAAAATAAAAGTTTGTAAAAAAAAAATTCAGTTTTACAAAAGAGAAGAAGAAACAAACTAATGGCGTGTGCGTGTGTGTGTGTGTGTGTGTGTGTGTGTGTGTGTGTGTGTGAATATGAAAATTTTTGGCGGCGTTGTCTGGTGAATAAACAATGAAAATGAATATGAAAGCGAGTGAGTGAAAAGAATAAAGAAAATGGAAAAAAATATTGAGAGAGAGAGAGAGAGAGAGAGAGAGAGAGAGAGAGAGAGAGAGAGAGAGAGAGTAAAATCCCTTCTTCTTTTCCTTTCTTTCACTTTCTCCTCCTCTTCCTCCCTTTTCATTCCTCTTCTCCCCCTCTTCCTTTTTCCCCTTCTTTCTCATCCTTTCCCTTCCTTCCTTCTCCTTCTACCATCCTCCCTTCCCTCCCCTCCTCCCATTTTACCTCCCTTTTCCCCTCCCCTCTTTTCCTCTTCCTCCTCTCCTCTTATCCCCTTCCTCCCTTCCTCTCTTCTCAATCCCCATTCTCCTCCTTCTACCTCCTCCTCCTCCTCCCCCTCCCCCCCCTACTTCACTCACTCACTCATAAAGATAAAAAGTGAGCGCCAACAACCGGTCCAGTTCGCGTATCATACTCGTTCTGCTTTACTGGAACAACAAAGGAGAAATTCAAGTTGTCATCCTTTATGTTTTACTTG
>NC_066550.1:12445708-12448208 GCF_024679095.1 Eriocheir sinensis | reverse complement strand
TTTATTGATGTCGTTATTGTTGTTTTGATTGTCTTGTTTTGTTTTCTTGATTGTCTTGTTTGTTTATGTGTTGTTTTTGTTGTTATTTTTCTCTACCTTCTTAATTCCTCTTTTCTTAACTTGTCTTACATTGCTCTTGTTTTCTTGATTGTCTTTGTTTTTGTTTTGTTTTCTTATTCCTGTTCTTTTTCTTTACTTACTTAATTCCTCTTTTCTTAACTTGTCTTGCATTCCTCTTTATTTACTGTTATCCTTCTCTTTTCTTATCTTCAATTTTCCTTTCTTTAACTTATCTTTGCTTCCTTCCCCTTTATCTTCTTATCTTTTCTTGGTTATTCAATTTCTCTTTTCCTCAACTTTTCCTTCCTTCCCTGATCTTCTGTCCTTCTTAAATATCTCCTTCTTCTGTCCTTTTCTTTCCTTTTTCTTCCTTTCCTTATTTTCTACCTTCCTTTCCTTAACCTCCCTTCCCTTAAATTCTCCCTACCCTTTCCTTCCCTTAACTTCTCTCTCTCCCCTTTCCTTCCCTTCCTTTACCTCCCTTCCCTTAAATTCTCCCTACCCTTTCCTTCCCTTAACTTCTCTCTCTCCCCTTTCCTTCCCTTAACTTTCCTTCCCTTCCTTTACCTCCCTTCCCTTAACTTCTCCCTACCCTTTCCTTCCCTTAACTTCTCTCTCCCCTTCCCTCCCTTAACTTTCCTTCCCTTCCTTTACCTCCCTTCCCTTAAATTCTCCCTACCCTTTCCTTCCCTTAACTTCTCTCTCCCCTTCCCTCCCTTAACTTTCCTTCCCTTCCTTTACCTCCCTTCCCTTAACTTCTCCCTACCCTTTCCTTCCCTTAACTTCTCTCTCCCCTTCCCTCCCTTAACTTTCCTTCCCTTCCTTTACCTCCCTTCCCTTAAATTCTCCCTACCCTTTCCTTCCCTTAACTTCTCTCTCCCCTTCCCTCCCTTAACTTTCCTTCCCTTCCTTTACCTCCCTTCCCTTAAATTCTCCCTACCCTTTCCTTCCCTTAACTTCTCTCTCTCCCCTTTCCTTCCCTTAACTTCTCTCCCATTTCCTTACCTTAACTTTCCTGCCTTTCCCTCCCTACCTTTCCCTCGGGGCGCTTCGGCATTCACCTGTAATTCTCTCTCCCTTTCTCTCCCTCCTTTCCCTCCCTGGAGACACTAACACGCTCACTCGATGTCTCTCTATCTCTCTCTCCGTCTCTCTCTCTCTCTATCTATCTCTTCTCCCTTCTTCTTACCTTCCTTCTTTCTCTCCCTCTCTCTACACTAACACGATGTCTCGTCTCTTCTCTCTCTCTCTCTCTATCTATCTCTTCTCCCTTCTTCTTACCTTCCTTCTTTCTCTCCCTCTCTCTCTTTCTCTCTTCTTACCAACTTGAATTCTTACTCTTCTTCTTCTTCCTTTCTCTTTCTGTTTATCTCCCTTTTCCCTTTTCCATTATTTTATCTTTTCTTTCTTTTATACTCTTTTTATCTTACGCTTCTTGACCTTATCTTTCCCATTTGTCTATTTCTCTCTTTTTATCTTTCTTTTTAATGTTTTCCCCTTCGCTTCCTTTCTTTTATTTTATTTTATCCTCAGCCTTTCTTTTCCTTTCGTTACCTAACCTGAAAATCCATCTGAACCCTTTCTTTTTAGTTTCCCTTTTTTTTCCTTCCTCTTTTTTCTTCTTTTCCTTTCGTAACCTAACCTGAAACTCCATCTGAACCCTTTCTTTTTAGTTTCCCTTTTCTTTTCCTTTCCTTCCTCTTCTTTTCCTTTTGTAACCTAACCTCATATTCCATCTTTACTTTTTCTTTTTAGTTTCCCTTTCTTTTCCTTTCTTTCTTCTTTTCCTTTAGTATCTTAACCTCATATTCCATCTTTACTTTTTCTTTTTAGTTTCCCTTTCTTTTCCTTTCTTTCTTCTTTTCCTTTAGTATCTTAACCTCATATTCCATCTTTACTTTTTCTTTTTAGTTTCCTTTCTTTTTTCCTTCCTCTTCTTTCTTCTTTTCCTTTCGTAACCTAACCTTTCCATCTTTACTTTTTCTTTTTAGTTTCCCTTCTTTTTCCCTTCCTCTTCTTTCTTCTTTTTCCATTGTAACCTAACTCTGTCTTTCACACCTGTCTTTCTCTAACTCAAATCAGCTTATCTCCTTAACCTTCTCTCTTACTTGAATTCCTTTTTTTCTTCTTATCCTCATTCTCTCTCTTCCTTACATCATCCTACTTACCTCCGCTCTCTCTTCATTACTTTCCATTTCTCCCTTGCCTTCCTCCTTACCTTACTGTAGGATGGATGGAATGCATATCACACTCATTACCTGACAATCTATCTCAACTATATAACTAAATCAAGCTTATGGGAACAACTATCCAATACTTACTTTCCTCCTTTCTCATACTTCCTTACTTTCCATCTCTCCTTCCACTCTCAGGTCGATACAACAAGACAGTTTCGCTTCTCACTTCATGTATTTCTAAAGGCCAAAGAGGGGGTCAGTCG